>NC_047487.1:0-235665 GCF_002079055.1 Saccharomyces paradoxus
ACCACACCCACACCCACACACCCACACCCACACACCCACACACACCACACCCACACCACACCCACACCCACACACCACACCCACACACCACACCCACACCCTAACACTACCCTAACACTAACCCTAACCCTAACCTTCACTCCACCCCTTCCTATCCCCATCTCAACTTACCCTCCTCTATCTCTTCTCATCTTTCCCCTCTTACCCTACCTCTCCCACATCACAATCCACGGCACTTACCTCACCACCCCATGCCCTGCCCCATTCTCCCACTCCACCACCTCTAACCACCATCCATCATCCGACTATTCATCTCCACACCCCAACAACCATCTATCTCCTTCCCAATATCTAATATCCAACTCCCACTACCACTTACCCTACCATCCATCTACCTTCCCCCATCTACCATGTCGTCCTTACTATAACACTACATACCACATGTAAACAGATCAAACGTAAACAAATCTAATGTAAACAAATCAAACGTAAACAATACACCAGATAACTTACCCTCCCACACTATCAACCTCTCCATTATACCTTCCACATCCCCAAACAACACCACCTCCAACTATCACTACCACATACCTAGATCTACCATACTCACCTTCTATTTATTTAACGATATCGCATATGCACACGGACGCTATAGAACACATCACCCCAACTTACCCGCCATAATACTCTACACCAAGGCCATCCATCTCTCACTCGATCACTACCATATACATCACCACATCACCATACACGGCACTTGCCTCAGCGGTTTATACCCTGTGCCATTTACCCATAACACCCACGATTATCCACATTTTAATATCTATAACTGATCACATAACCTCAATTATCATATAAATACTCTTAACTTCATGCTTTATAACGTTTTTATACAAATATCCACTACCCATTTTATATGTACTAATATAAATACCACCAAATAATCACAACTAAAATCACCTAAACATAAAAATATACTATTTATCAATAAGAAGGTATAAACACACTATATATTAACATAACATATCACCCCATTCATATAATTGTAATGCAGTATGAATAGGTGCCATACGGACAGCACTACATAAGATTATCATCACTACTATTGTATTAATGATCCCATTCGAACATTCAGTTATGTAAACGCTTTTCGTAAGAATGTAAGTTATTAACACCACCTTCTAGTTGAGCAGAAGCCGTTCTGAATTCAAATCTAACTTTACCGCTCTGGACATTCTTCTTTAATAGAGTTAACGACCTACAGCCAATGTCTTGGCAAGAATGTTGTAATCCATTGTACAAGTACGGAATAAATTTCTTAATGGATCCTTTGTCAACGACAGCGCCGGAGACACCCTGTGCAACCAAAACGCTGTCAAATTCTGAAAAGTAACGAGACGTAGATGCATTCCCTTTAGTACCAGTCTTTTGCATGGCGTCAATGGAACCCATACCACGGTACGCCTTCAATCTTTTACCATCTTGATAGAAATACTCACCTGGTGATTCCGTAGTACCAGCCAACATACCACCCATCATAACAGTAGAAGATCCAAGAGCCAACGCCTTGGTAATGTGACCGATGTTTTGAACACCACCATCAGCCATACATGGAACACCGAACTGGTTAGCAAATTCACACACGTTGTAGACCGCTGTACCTTGTGGCCTACCACAAGCCATAACTTCTTGAGTGATACAAATAGAGCCAGTTCCCATACCGATTCTCAAACCATCCGCACCGGCAGCAATCAAATTGGCAGCTTGTTCCCTGGTCACAACGTTACCAGCGATGACTTCCAGACCTGCGAAACTCTCTTTGACCCACTTGAGCATGTTCAATTGGAAAATAGAGTTGCCTTGGGATGAATCCAATATGACGACATCCAAGCCGGCTTTGACCAATAATCTTAGTCTTTCTTTATCAGCGTCCATAGTACCAATGGAAGCACCACATAGCAATTGCTTGGTGTTGGCAGATTTGGACGCTAATGGGTAGTTTTGATTCTTCATTAAATCAGTTCTGGAAAGCATAGAAACTAACTTACCCTTTTCATCAACAATCAATAGCCTACCCTTTTTGATTTTCTTTAGAATCTCGTTGCCTTCCGATAACGTGATACCTTGTGCACCGGTAACAGGGTTCTTGGTCATGACATCCTGAACGAGTAAGGAGTCGTCCTCAACGAACTGTATATCACGAGAAGTGATGACTCCCACCAACTTTGCATTTCTCTTGCCATCTTCCGTGACAGGGAAGCCTGCAAATCCATACTTTTTCTTCATGCTCTTAGCTTCACCAACGGTGGTTGTTGGAGAAATCACAATAGGGTTGTTAATAAACCCATTTTCATAGTTCTTGACCCTTCTGACCATGTCAGCTTGGTCCTCGGGCGTACAGTTATGGTGAATGAAACCGATACC
The DNA here is from genome assembly GCF_002079055.1 of Saccharomyces paradoxus. Lineage (NCBI taxonomy): Eukaryota > Fungi > Ascomycota > Saccharomycetes > Saccharomycetales > Saccharomycetaceae > Saccharomyces > Saccharomyces paradoxus. Next base: position 2,425 of record NC_047487.1, read on the forward strand.
ACCCGACAGAGCCATAAAGATGGCCATTTCCGATTCTGTCACAGTGTCCATTGGAGAGGAAACCAATGGAATGTTTAAAGTGATATTCCTGGTCAGCTTAGTCTGTAGGCTAACTTCAGAGGACGCAAAATCGACTAAACCTGGTAAGATCAAAAAATCGTTATAAGTCAACCCACCTCTGATCTTGGAGTCCATCAATTCCTGCACAGACAAACCATCCAGTCTTGGAAGGCTCTTGGCAAATTGCAGTGCGGTCTCGTAGTCTTTAATAGCGGCCATTGCTTTTACGTATTTGGGTTGTTATCAATTGAAACTGAAAATATTTACTTCTTTTAGTTTGTTATAAACGAATAAAAAAATAATAAGAAAAGTAAGGCAAGAAATAGAATAGAATACAGGAAAAAAAGTTCCCAGCATACTAGGTAAAATGTACAAGCCCACGAAACTGAGAAAAAGCCACCAAGGTTCTCCGGTTAAATGTTCAGCAAAAAATTTCCAGTCGAATTTTTTTCTAAATGTTAAATGGGAAAAGACTCCACTATTTATACTTTTTTTTTGTTTTTTTTTTTTATTTTTTTTTTCCGCTTTCTTCGAGGAAAAGAAATGCGCGGCGTGCCTGCGCGGCGGTTAGGAAAAATGCTGACGTAATGAATAACAACCTAGCTTATATGTCATAATGTAGTAAGTTTATTGGACCTTTTCTATACGTTATGTAAATGTAAGATATGTGTGATTACTATCTTGTAAATAGAAGCTAGAGCTTCTTAAATATTACCATATTAGCGGTTTGCTACTAATAGTCTATTTAATAATATTAGAAGTAAATGATAATTGATGTTTTCTTAAATATGCTCTTCTCGTGTAATACGTTAACAAAACATTATGGAAACGTTATTGAAACGCTACTCGTACTGTGTATATGCGTTAGCATATTTAACAAATAATATCAGACCTTCTTGAAAATTACGCAAAAGCAAGATAAGAAAATATTACTGTTTTCCGTTGAATCTCTGATGTACTTCCGGATTTCAACCTGGCACCAAATGCTTACTTGAATAATGCATTATTAATAAATTACTGATATGTAACAGGGATACCGCATGTAGCTTACTCTTCAGCTAATGTCTTTAAAAACTCGGCCACTTTAATCGTCTACTAACCATTGTATCTTCCTTTTAACATTATTTGACGTTTTCTCTATATTTCGGTAAGTATTCATACGATGCCCTCATCTCATGCTCAAGTAAAAACACAGTGATACTTAACAAATCCCATTAGAAAATATTTAGGAGCTTTTGTCTGCAGTATATGCAATGTGAAAGATCATGCAGGCGGTCCCGTGCTACATCATGTGTTATTCTTTATGAGATCCCTTTTTGGAACACTGCGCTACTCGTCTCTAGGCCAAATCTCAAAATTCGACTGGGCCTATGCGCGGGCGTTCCAATACTTTTTCCGTTCCTATATTTTTACTCCTGTAACTTGAGCCCTGAACTATAAAGGTATATATGGCAGTTGCAAGTAGTGAGCATTAGCATTCATCTATTATGCAATATGGAGAAGTACGGTAAAAAGTCTAAGCCTTATTTTTGATATGAGCTCAACACCACTGATGACCGATTCTAAAACAAGACCTCAACGGTCTAAAGAACTCACCCCCGCTGAAAACATTGTCCTTCCAAGAGATAAAACTTCCAGATACGTCTGTTTCTTCAAACAGCATATTAGAATCTTCGCTTTCCTTTTATTTCACATTACCATAGTGGTCATTTTAGCCCATGCAATATTCCATATTGAAAATCCTTTATTGCTTGTACTTGCTTGTTTTATCATGGTACTAGGATTCTTCCTTTTATTCGCCTATGTGCCTTTATTTATAGTGATTAGTGGGCCAAAATACCTCTTGGATGGTCTTAGTAAGGGTTGCAAAATGAAACTATTAGTGGAAGTTATAAATCATAAACCTAATATCAGCATAGACACATGGAATCTTATTTGCATACAATATGAACCAGTATGCATACGAACACGGTATATGTCCAGATAAGACTCTTTTTTACGATGGCAACTCTTGTTATCAAGTTTTTACAGAATTAGCGGTCGTCCCCTGCGGCAGCAAAAGCAACAACGAAAGTAATGTCAATAACGATCAGAAAAAGAAAAGTTGTGCGAATACTTCAAATGCTTCAAATGCTAACAAAAGTTACTCTAATAGGAACTTCGAATTGCAATCTTACATCGCAAAGGCGCTGGCCGTTTATAGAGAATCGGTTGACAAGTACTGGGCAGATAAGTACCCAGAGGTTGCGATTTGAGTATAGAATTACTTCTAGGTCCCGTGTTAGGTTTTTTGTAATTGCGTCTACTATAAGAAAAACACTTTGACATTTACAAAGCCAATTGAGTATACGGATCTCTAGTGCGCCATTTTTTTGACTTATAGGTTCTCATTATCACTTGCCCAGCTATGACCTGACATTAAGCCTTCGTTTTTGCCCTCAGGTATTCATAGGAGGAGTTCTTTCATATCTGAGCGTATGTGACAACAGTTGGATTCATAAACAAAACTATTTAAGCTTTCGGTGAAAAATAACATATATGATACTTTAAACTTTACAATTGACTTGTACTGCCTCAATAGAACCATGTAAAGACTACAAACTTTATATGATATTTTTTAGTTATTTATTAATCGTGATATTTAAATTTGTATAATGCTACTTAATTATTGTTGTAACATATATAATACCACCATCACGATTTAACTTTCTTGCTTATTGTAGGCAATGTCCTCCTTTCTGTCCGGCTTCTTCTAAATGTGCATTGAGTTGTTTTCATTACTTAGGGGGGGTTGCCATACAACTGCTTTTCCTTTCTTATTTAATATGGTATTCTGTGGTATTAACAAGTGGAAATTCTTGTTACAATTAGAAGAGAGAAGTTTTCGGAAGATATTATTCACTGGAAGGACGATGCTGGTGTTAAACGACGTTTCAGCACTTCTGTATCTTCGCAAGCATCTGTGTGCACTAATTTCTTAGATTTTGAACTATTGCTGTATATTAAGGAAGTGCTGCAAGATTGCGATAAAGAACAATTGTCACAGATATTGATATGTAGGATCAAGTCGACTTGTTATTTTGAAAAACCAGACTACATTTTTAATAACGCTAATTTAAATGGTAATAAACAATGCAATATTTAACGAACGTACTTGGATTAGTTGGTCTTTATCGAGTTACCTACAGTTGATGGTGGTTATAATAAGGCGCAGAAATAAAAGAAACATTTTCTGGATATCTCTTGCGTTTACTATGCATATACCATAGAAGCGTCTTTTTATGTTAACCATGGTACAGTGAAGGAGTTCCGCAAGCGCATCGTAATTTTAACTATGAGTGATGTTCAGAAGAAGCCATATTTTGTCTTCTTTTGAGGCCGTCACCAGTGCATTGGAGGATAATCGCAGCATCAACTGGATTGTGGCCGGGTTTCATTGCAATTTGTAGCACAAATTTTTATCCTTTTCTTTTTGCGAGGGCAGGATGATAATGTTCTTTCCAAATTTAGCAGTTAGTATATCCAGCTATACCTGAATATATTAGGTACTCAATTTTCGTTGTGTTCAGGGTAAATTCCATTGATTTGATCAATTTTTGGGGCCATGTTATCATATAGGTAATAATTTATAGACGGTCATCAAAGGTGCAAGAGTAGCGGTAGGGTATTACTGTAGAATTCATTTGGGAGCATTGTGGCACATTTGCCGTTATATCACATATCCTAAAATATAATTGTAAAACCCACATGGTTGCTGTAGTTGTTATACTCTCATTAGACTATGGTGAAATGCCGATCATCTAAACTTCTGGTCCCCCATTTTTCTTCCTGTTCATTTAATATCTTCATTTTACCATTAACTGTTGCCTCTTTTCTTGTATATCAGAATGGTTCACTACTTAAGTTACTTTGGTCCAACAATTAATTAGATCGGCCTATAGGAATACCTTAATACCCGCTCCATACCAAATAATACTGCATTATTCTACGGATTTTTACGTGCTAGGTCTTCAACACTACTTGTCGACACTATTCCGATCTACATTTACATGCAAATACCATCCTAACACAGCAATAATAATATTTACGCAACAAAGAACGAGGGTTCTCTTACTATGACTTGTTGCTCGCATTTCCCCTGATCCACAATCTTAATCTTAAAAGTGACACATGTGCAGCCACTCCGAGCCGAGGCCGTAAAAAAAAATGCCATGTTCCATGGGAAAGGTAAAGAAGTACGAAGCCATATGTTTCGGACCCTAGTATTCTTCATTAAACATAATATACGTTACCTTCATACTGTTAACCATTTTTTGAATGGTTGGCCCAAAAGGGGGTGTTTCTTTTCTGGTTTATTGTGCTCAATCAAATGGTTCATGAATATTGTCATTGATCAAATAGGTTTATAATATTAATATACATTTATATAATCAACTGTATTTATATCATCAAAAAAAAGTTGTTTTTTTTATTTTTCATTACCTTTCACTGTCTATGGATTTTCATTCGTAAAGGCACTCGTCCCTAGTTTGCGATAGTGTAGATACCATCTTTGGATAGAGCCTTGGAGATAGCTGGCTTTAATCTGGTGGAGTACCATGGGACACCGGTGATCATTCTGGTGACTTGGTCTGGGGAAATACCAGTCAACATGGTGGTGAAGTCACCGTAGTTGAAAACGGCTTCAGCAACTTCAACTGGGTAGGTTTCAGTTGGGTGGGCGGCTTGGAACATGTAGTATTGGGCCAAGTGAGCTCTGATATCAGAGACGTAGACACCCAATTCAACCAAGTTGACTCTTTCGTCAGATTGAGCTAGAGTGGTGGTTGCGGAGGCACCAGCAGCGATGGCGGCGACACCAGCAGCGATTGAAGTTAATTTGACCATTATATTTGTTTTGTTTTTTAGTGCTGATATAAGCTTAACAGGAAAGAAAGGAATAGAGGTATATTCTCAAAAGCATATGGATGAAGTAGCTCTATTTATACCCATTCCTTCATCGATCATCACTACTTAAACGATTCGTTAACAGATGCTCATTCATCACCTCACACCCTTCATATTTTGTGTTTCGCACCATCTTCATCATGGCTATGGAGATGCGCCTGTTCCTGAACGAGGCATGCATATATCATGAATTTCTTATGCGAAGGTATTGTTCTATGGTGCCTATGTGTATTCGTATGTGGGGAAAGTGAGAATGCCAATTGTAGGGGTGCCGAGATGTGCCTTGAAAAAACCCTTTTCGCGTGCCTGTAAAGCTTCCATTTTGGTCAAGAAAAGAATATCCGGATTTGAGATTTGGACCCTCGTTCAGAAGCTTATATTGTCTAAGCCTTTGTTCATTTCAGTATGCTCTAAACGCTTTCCACGGAAAATAATACTGTATTGTTTCTTTCCTCAAGCAGAAATATGAAAAAAGTAGTTATGTGCTGGAAGTCATGCGCACCCGTAGGAGCTTACGACCCCGTATACTACCGCCAAGGTTATTGGAATTAGACGCGTGCAGCTCAAAGGGAACCTAAGGATAGAATATCAGAGCAAATTTATTGCGCCTGTGGTTTAGATAATATTAATGTTGAGGTGAACTGGGCCGCCTAATAAGGAATTTTTGATGCTCAGACGCCATGTTCTTATGATTGAAGTAAAAAAAGGAAGACAGAAGCTACTATATGGCGCTGAATTTTTTTATCTTACTTCTTAAATCTTTATTGAAAGGAAGTTCATATATTTAATTCTTGCAACTACCAGATATCTATATTTACACTGCGACTTACCTATAGAGGCTGATTGCGCTTCTTCAATGTATTGCCAAAGTTCAACGTTCAATGATCTGGGTTGAAATGAAATTCTAATATCATCTATTTAGTATTATATTATAACATGCGGTGCAAGAGGTTGGCATAAAGATTGAGAAACAGTCATCCAATCTAATGGAAGCTGAAATGCAAGGATTGATAATGTAATAGGAAAATGAGTGACAACATATAAAAGGAAAGAAGATAAAATAATAACACTATGTAGAACTATTGATTTCCTTTTGTGGATTCCTATATCCTCGGGGAAAACTTCTAGTATATTCTGTATATCTAGTATTATAGCCTTTAGTAACAATGGAATCCCAACAATTATCTAATTATTCACCCAATCCTCAGAAATAAATTCAGAAATCCTATAATTCGATTACTTCTGACCTTGCTGTTGTCGTGGCGTGTCTTATTGTATGACGACCACGACGGTTTGAAATAATAGGATACTGATTGCATCCGGGCTATGAAGAGAAAATGGTGATGACATGGATAGACCTTTGTCTATTTGTTGCTTTGTTAAAGCAGTGGATTTGCCCGATATACAAAGAACTGCAAACCTTTTTTTTTTCGTAAAGTCTATTTGGCATATTTATCTAATTATACGTTGATTATTACTGTTGATCTCTCGGTTTAAGTCTTCAGTATTAGTACCATTTACTTCCACATAACTCCTAATCTTATGTAATTCGATTATGGCCGACCTAGTTACATATTTAATTCAGGGGCAATCCGCCATTATCTTCGTGCTGCATAAGAATAAAATCTTTTCTAAATGGCCTGTATCAGTGAGTTTCAGGCATGCCTAGTGTACATTGAGGTGTTACCAAAACTCGCACATAGAGACTAATATACTAGTGAATCCTAAAGTTATTGATTAAAAAATTGTACTTCTGTTGAAGTCAAGAGGGCAGTTCCTTGAAAATTGGTTTACATATTGCGTAACTTCTGTAAAAGTACATTGTAAACACCTCTTTTTCCTTTCAATTTACAAGTTTCAAACGGTAATAACTTGAATATGAGACGCAAAAAAAGGAAAGTCATATCGATCCTTGCGGGTTGTTTACTATCATAATCTTGCGAAAGAAGCGGTGAGTAAAGGCCCCAAGAATAGCGAGTATAAGGTCAATGAGTGAAGATAGATTGCTATTTTTAACTCTAAATAATGAAACTAGAGATGTAATGGGATAAAGCATCCGAACTAGTCATCTTCTGCCTTCGGAAAATAACCTGTTGTTACACTGAAAGACATGTTTTCATCATATTTTTTATCGTAATATTATAGAATTCTCTGCAAGAATTGCAAAAAGGAGCTGTTGTTCGGATTTCAGCTGATCTTTGAATGAGGTTCTATTGATTACGTCTTTTCCAGAAGCCAATACTTTACAAGCAAATGTTTTGTTCGAGAGAAAGATATAAATTATGCTGCATACGCATATCCTTCATTAAAAAAAAGAATATATATATTGCATACAACTGTATTATAGAGGAATATTAAGCTGTTTTAACGAAAACTGTACGGATATCATATTTTAAATTGGATGGCAAGGAATTACCCTCGAACTATTTTTTCATCAGATACTGATGAAATTTCAACTTGTTTTGATGTTGGCTTCTGCTCACCATATTTAGAGTTGTAAACCACAATACCGTTCTTCTTGGCATTATTCTTTTCATCGCGTTTATAAAAGTAAAGAACAACAAAAGTCCAAATAGAAAGACAGAAAGCAGAGCATGCAGTGAAGGTGAACCCCTTTAGATACCTGGGAGCCTCTTCTGTCTTCCAAACCAAAACACTTATCCATGCAGTAGATGATTGAGCCATAATATTCATTGTAACCAAAGTAATAGCTCTAGTTTGAGCATCTCTACGACAAATATCGTTTTGCCAAGAGTATAAAACAGGGGCCATAGCCCAACCAAAACATTGCAGGATAAACGCAAACCATTTGGCTCCTTCTGCGACGTCCCAAGCGGCTAATATGGAGTTACCAATGATATTGAAAACTTGGGTAAAAATAATTGCAAACCAACGAGAATGTAATTTATCTGCAATAACACCAGTGAGCATCAAATAAACCATACCTAAACCAGGGGTGATCATGGATAACTGATTGACCTTGGGAATAGAGTATCTGTTCAAAGATTTCAACCATAGTAGGTATGCGCCAGATGAAACATTACTGTCATTCCAACAGAAAATATTCCATAAAGTTAAAATGTATATTTTCCAATCACTGAAAATTGTTTTCCACAGTTTAACATCAAATACTTTTGTATCAAAATTACTTTTTCCTGTTTGGTTTTCTTTTAATCTTTTCCTAGCCAATCTAATTTCATCATCAGTTAAGAAGATAGAATAACAGTTGTATGGGTCACCTGGTAGGGAGTAAAAGCCAATAAGGCCCACCACGACAGACACAATAGCGTCAATAATAAAGTTCCATCTCCATCCTTCTAAACCATTTACACCATTTAATGACGAATACACAGCTGACTGAATACCACCAGCAGATAAGATACCGATATACTGACCCAAATAATAAAAAGCAGAACGACGCACCATTTCATCATGTTTGTAAAAAGAACCAAACAAATATTGATATGCCAAGTAACTTGGTGCTTCAAAAGCACCAATAAAAAATCTAATTGCCTTCAAGTGTGGCACAGAATTGACATACGCAGCACCGACGGTTAATAGGGACCAACATAAGTCTAAAGTTGGTAGAACATAATTTAGTGGAAGTTTGTTCAGGTAGATCAAAAAAGGCAGTTGAAAGATAATGTTACCAATTGTGTACATTACTTGAGTGTTGACTAAATCATTGCCCTGGAAGCCTAAATCTTCTTTCATACCTGAGACGTAAGCGTTGTTTATATTAACAGTATCCAGATATTTGACCCAGTAAGCAATACAAGAATAAAAGGCTAAAAGGACATCTAGTTTAATTAATAGTTTTTTTTCTTCAAAAGAAGTGCCTGCTTTGAACCAACTATACCATTTATTATGTGATCTTTCCTTTTGGTTGATACGATACTCTTGTTCATCAAAAAATTTCCACCATGGCCTATCGGCTTCATCCCTATATTCGTAACTTCCAGTTTCATTCTCGTTGTGTTTATGTTCACTATAACTACTGGTCTCAAAATGGAGTTGATCTTTTTCGCTTGCAGTAGTGATGGCATTTTCCGCTGTTTCATGACTCTGGATACTGTTAGAGATAGTGAAAACTTCTGTTGAATTTAGGTCATCTGGCAAATCGTCCACCTGCCTCTTCACGGGGATAAATCCCCATTTTAATCTTTTGTAAGGGTCTACAATAATCTCCTTAACAATTGAATACATGTATGTTATATATAAATGCAATAGTTCCCTTTGTAAAATTTGTATCTAACTATAAACAGAAGACAAGAATAAATAGCCAAAAGTTTATTCATCAAAACAGATGAACAGATGAACTAGGTGCTCTTTTATATAGTTCATTTGTACAATAATTGGCCTCCTGATCGCAACACATGTCTCCACTTGGTTTCTTATCTACTTGTGAAGAGATCCGCACTAATGTGCTTCTATTTGTCTTTACACGTTCATTATTAGTAGCAAATTTTGTCCAGTGACACAACCTTAATCATTACACACTTTTTTTTTGTTATTTCTAATGATCACATTGGACCATCGGAAAATTGTTCTAACTTTGAAGAACGCCACAGAACGTGACCTGACTATTGTAAAGGTGTCATTCGGTAAGGTAGATCTTCGAGGCTTCAGCACCTCCGTATCATTTAACAGCGTAAATTGTTACTAAAATATAGGGATAAGAAATTGTGTATTCAACAAGATCCGATACCTCCAATTCCGATTTTCTACACATTTTTGCTCTATACACTCTTACGATGCAATTATCCACGTATAAAATCGATGCCTCAAGAAAAAAAATAAAAAAAGACACAAAGCAGACGGCATTGTTGGTGTTTAACCAATTAGAATTGTACTGGGTGAATGGCGAACTAAGCTATCTGTTATCGTAGATAAAGAGGTAGCTTAGTTATTCATCGTAGTTTGGTTTCTCTATTTGCTATTACCAGTCACCTTTTGAGGAAGCTGAGGCCTCATAGTATTACTACGCAATTTGTATGAACCTGGAAGCTAAAGTTCTCTTTATACAACAATAGTACCGCTATGAAAGAAGTCTCTTGTAATTGTTTCATTATGAAAGAAACGTCGGACGCAAGCTATCCTTTATGTAAGGAACTGATAGCTCTGCGCACTTGCTACCGATGCTGGGTGGATCTGCATTTTCTAATGTTATCGACTAATTTATAGTCCCAGCATATTAGCAAACAGTGTATCGACGCACGGTCGTCGCCCTCATAGTAAAAGACAGCGATATACTTTGCTCCTAGGTAGCAATCAAGAATAAAGCGTGTTGGAATGAAATTCTAATATCATCTATTTAATATTATATTATAATATGGAGTGCAAGAGGATGGCATAAAGATTGAGAAACAGCCATCCAATCTAATGGAAGCTGAAATGCAAGGATTGATAATGTAATAGGATAATGAATGACAACGTATAAAAGGAAAGAAGATAAGGTAATAACACTATGTAGAACTATCGATTCCCTTTTGTGGATTCCTACATCCTCGAGGAGAACTTCTAGTATATTCTATATACCTAATATTATAGCCTTTAGTAACAATGGAATCCAAACAATTATCTAATTATTCACACAATTTTCATTACCAATTTTATATCTTGGGGCGTATTTGTAATTCCTTCAGGTAGTAGGCTATAATTATTTTGGATTTTTTGGTATAACAGAATTCTTGCACCGCTTGACTTGAAATCGGTATTAAAAGAATATGTGTGAACTACGGTCAACTAAGAAGACATCAGTAATACAGCATAGAAAAATCAATTCCCCGAAGCAAATATCATGTGAACACTATAATTTAATGTGGCATTATTTTTCTTATTACGATATTACTTGGAAGAAACTGATGGCATTAACCTACTATCAACGTTAAATGCTTCTAAAAACTTGTTGAAAATAAAGTTACAAACTCTAAGGTATTTAATATATTAAAGAACTAAGTTAATGGGAAAGAACATGTAAACGCTATAAGCATGAAGAAATAATTATTAACATAAATGAGATGTCGTGCGTTTACCATACGATTGCCAGCAATATGGTGGAGATAAAAACGCTTACACCATTATTGGCCAATAGACTATTAGCAATGCCAACGTAGGTTGATATTTCTATGGAGGCGGTACTAGATCCTACCATGTTATTTGTGGGGGTATTACGAGGTTGTTGCGACAGAGTGCTCAACCCGGAAGTTGTTAGACCTTTGGTGTTGGCAGATTCGGATACAGAAACAATCACACTGGTTGCGGAAGCCGTGTATGTTTCGGCATAACCAGATCTTGAAAGCGAAGAGGTACCTACTGTTTTTGTCTTAGCCGCCTCTGAAATGGTAGTAGTCTCACTGGCAGCATTAATACTTTTAGAGCTGACAGATCCTTCATTTGTAGTCTGTGGGCTCCATGTAGGATAGACTGTAACGACATCGTTCACGGTAGCCGTGGCTGTAGAAACAATAGCAGGGGAGGCAGTTTCGGAACACACACCAGACTCACAAGAAGTAACAGTAACTAGCGTAGTTTGTTGCTTAGATTCTGTGGTGGAAATAGGACACCATGTCGTGTATTCTGTGGTAGCGCCGTTAATAGTGGCTGTGGTTGTGGACACAATGGCTGGAGAAGCAGTTTCAGAGCATATGCCAGATTCACAAGAAGAAACGGTAACTACAGTAGTTTGTTGTGTTGTCTCTGTGGTTTGCTTTGTTGTCTTTGTGGTAGAAATAGGACACCATGTGGTATATTCTGTTGTGACGCCGCTAACAGTAATGGTTGCCGTGGAAACAATGGCAGAGGATATGGACTCAGTGCATACCTGGGATTCGCAGGATGTCACGGTGACCAAGGTAGTTTGCTCGCTTGTCGTTGTGGTGGTGACAGGTGGTAATGACGAAGACGAATATGTAGAAGACTTTGGTGATTCAGAAGACATAGAAGAGGGAGTAGAAACAGAACTAGGTTCGCGGTCCTTAGAATAGCTGGTAGAAGAACCAGTTGAACTCGTTTCGCTCTCAGAAAAATAAGAGGTGGAGCTAGTGGTTGGAATGACAGATGATGCAGATGATTCAGAGAATATAGAAGTGGAAGTCGTTACAGAAGAAGAAGTGACTGAGGAAGAAATGACTGAGGAAGAAATGACTGAGGAAGAAATGACTGAGGAAGAAATGACTGAAGTTCCGTTGCTAGGATACAAGGGGGTAATAATTGGATGCGAAGATGTGCCAAAGCTGGTGATCCGTCCTGAAGATGTAGACGATGAAACACTGGATGAGCTGGCACTGCGTGGTGTTCTGATAACAATGACAGTTTCGTCGGTTGGAACACCGTTAGTACCGGTGACAGTGGTCATTTCAGTAGATGTAGTGATGAAAGTACCAGTCCATGGTTCAGTGGTGGTAGTAATCAAACCTTCACTGGTTGGAGTTCTGATGACAATGACGGTTTCGTCAGTTGGAACACCGTTAGTACCAGTGACAGTGGTCATTTCAGTAGACGTGGTGGTGAAAATACCAGTCCATGGTTCAGTGGTGGTGCTGATTAGACCTTCACTGGTTGGGGTTCTGATAACAATGACAGTTTCATCAGTTGGAACACCGTTGGTACCAGTGACAGTGGTCAATTCAGTGGATGTGGTGGTGAAAGTTCCTGTCCATGACTCTGTAGTGCTCGTGAGTAAGCCTGCGATGCTAGATGACGCGATACTAGATGAATTCGTTGCAGCTGGTGGATCAGATGATGGAACACTGGATGAGCCACCGCTGGTTGGAGTTCTGATAACAATGACAGTTTCATCAGTTGGAACACCGTTGGTACCAGTGACAGTGGTCAATTCAGTGGATGTGGTGGTGAAAGTTCCTGTCCATGACTCTGTAGTGCTCGTGAGTAAGCCTGCGATGCTAGATGACGCGATACTAGATGAATTTGTTGCAGCTGGTGGATCAGATGATGGAACACTGGATGAGCCACCGCTGGTTGGAGTTCTGATAACAATGACAGTTTCATCAGTTGGAACACCGTTGGTACCAGTGACAGTGGTCAATTCAGTGGATGTGGCGGTGAAAGTTCCTGTCCATGGTTCAGTGGTGGTAGTAATCAAACCTTCACTGGTTGGAGTTCTGATGACAATGACGGTTTCGTCAGTTGGAACACCGTTAGTACCAGTGACAGTGGTCATTTCAGTAGACGTGGTGGTGAAAGTACCAGTCCATGGTTCAGTGGTGGTGCTGATTAGACCTTCACTGGTTGGGGTTCTGATAACAATGACAGTTTCATCAGTTGGAACACCGTTGGTACCAGTGACAGTGGTCAATTCAGTGGATGTGGTGGTGAAAGTTCCTGTCCATGGTTCTGTTGTCGTTGTGATGGTACTAGCAGTTGTTGGAGTTTTGATTACAATGATGGTTTCGTCAGTGGGCAAACCATTTGTGCCAGTGATGGTGGTCAATTCAGTGGATGTACTAGTGTAGGTACTATTCCATGGTTCTGTTGTAGTTATGATGGTACTAGCAGTTGTTGGTGTTCGAATGACAATGATGGTTTCGTCAGTGGGAAAACCATTTGTACCAGTGATGGTGGTCAATTCAGTGGATGTACTAGTGTAGGCACTATTCCATGGTTCTGTTGTAGTTGTGATGGTACTAGCAGTTGTTGGTGTTCGAATGACAATGATGGTTTCGTCAGTGGGCAAACCATTTGTACCAGTGATGGTGGTCATCTCAGTGGATGTACTAGTGTAGGTACTATTCCATGGTTCTGTTGTAGTTGTGATGGTACTAGCAGTTGTTGGAGTTTTGATTACAATGATGGTTTCGTCAGTGGGCAAACCATTTGTACCAGTGATGGTGGTCATCTCAGTGGATGTACTAGTGTAGGCACTATTCCATGGTTCTGTTGTAGTTGTGATGGTACTAGCAGTTGTTGGTGTTTTGATGATGATGATGGTTTCGTCAGTGGGCAAACCATTTGTACCAGTGATGGTGGTCATCTCAGTGGATGTACTAGTGTAGGTACTATTCCATGGTTCTGTTGTAGTTGTGATGGTACTAGCAGTTGTTGGTGTTCGAATGACAATGATGGTTTCGTCAGTGGGAAAACCATTTGTACCAGTGATGGTGGTCATCTCAGTGGATGTGCTTGTAAATGTCTCTGTCCATGGTTCTGTTGTCGTTGTGATGGTACTAGCAGTTGTTGGTGTTTTGATGATGATGATGGTTTCGTCAGTGGGCAAACCATTTGTGCCAGTGATGGTGGTCAATTCAGTGGATGTACTAGTGTAGGTACTATTCCATGGTTCTGTTGTAGTTGTGATGGTACTAGCAGTTGTTGGTGTTCGAATGACAATGATGGTTTCGTCAGTGGGCAAACCATTTGTACCAGTGATGGTGGTCATCTCAGTGGATGTACTAGTGTAGGTACTATTCCATGGTTCTGTTGTAGTTATGATGGTACTAGCAGTTGTTGGTGTTCGAATGACAATGATGGTTTCGTCAGTGGGCAAACCATTTGTACCAGTGATGGTGGTCATCTCAGTGGATGTACTAGTGTAGGTACTATTCCATGGTTCTGTTGTAGTTGTGATGGTACTAGCAGTTGTTGGAGTTTTGATTACAATGATGGTTTCGTCAGTGGGCAAACCATTTGTACCAGTGATGGTGGTCATCTCAGTGGATGTGCTTGTAAATGTCTCTGTCCATGGTTCTGTTGTCGTTGTGATGGTACTAGCAGTTGTTGGTGTTTTGATGATGATGATGGTTTCGTCAGTGGGCAAACCATTTGTACCAGTGATGGTGGTCATCTCAGTGGATGTGCTTGTAAATGTCTCTGTCCATGGTTCTGTTGTCGTTGTGATGGTACTAGCAGTTGTTGGTGTTCGAATGACAATGATGGTTTCGTCAGTGGGTAAACCGTTTGTACCAGTGATGGTGGTCATCTCAGTGGATGTACTAGTGTAGGTACTATTCCATGGTTCTGTTGTAGTTGTGATGGTACTAGCAGTTGTTGGTGTTCGAATGACAATGATGGTTTCGTCAGTGGGCAAACCATTTGTACCAGTGATGGTGGTCATCTCAGTGGATGTGCTTGTAAATGTCCCTGTCCATGCTTCTGTTGTAGTTGTAGTGGTACTGACAGTAAAATTTGAAGGGTCTGAGACGGTACAATTCGTTTGACTTAGGTTGTTGTCAAAGGAGTAGACATACCCTTCAAAGTCATCACTAACTGTAGTGCCATCGGGCAGTGCCACACTAATTGGAAGAGTACCCCAGGAAACAGCATTTGAGTAGACAACCTTCATTGGATAGTAGAACCCAGCATACATATATACAGTCCCTTCGATGTTATCCGGCAAACTTCCATGCCATGGCTTGATACCGTTAATCGTAAAATTAGTTGATGTGATAGGTGGCTGTTCTTGTGCACAACATTCGAATGCAACATCTCCACCGATTGACAAGATTGCCGAATCATCTACCGTAGCAAAAGAGAACGTGTATGAACCCGTCTGTGGTGGTAGAAAGTAACCTGTCATTTCTAGAGTGACATTTGTTGGAGTGGTATAGAAACCGAACAGATCTGTACTCCAGTATGAAGCTGCTTGACTATTAGAGCAACGTCCTATACCCATGCATCCCCAATTACCGTAAGTGTCTTCTTGAGGGCACCCATACGTACCTGACTTAGCAACACAGGGAAGATTATAGTTGATAGATATATCCGTCTGTCCACTAACAGAGCCCAATTTCTGTTTGTTTGCATATTGATAAGCCATATATGCTGCATTTGAATACGTTGATGAATCCATTAATGAATACTGGTAAAAGTTTATATTCATCCCATTCTTCCTTGAGTTGGCTGGCAAGCATGCCGCCGTAATCGCAGAGGCGACATCAGCTAGTCCCAGCAATGCGACAATCGCTAATAATATACAATAATGTGTCATATATTTTGTTGGGGCTTTTATTGAACAATTGTCTGCTTTAAATTGCAAACTTCAAGAGCGTATATCTAAATAAGTGGAATGAATGTTCAGTGTAGAAGTCATGGATTTTGAGTGTCATCGTGTTTTAAGTAATATATACGCAGGCAGATTAATCCGATGCGATGATGTGAGCTTCTCTGAAAGAAAATATCTTTCCTCCCACTGAAAATTCTGTGTTATAACATCCGATAGATTTTGTGTTATGCTTTTGAACCGATCTGTTTGTAAATGTTTTCTTTATGCAGTCTGAATTGTCAAAAACAAAGAAGAAAAAAGAAAGGTTTAAAAAATTCATGATCATGTATGATGTATGATTTCCTTTACATATCGCTCAGTGTGCTTTTGAGCGTGCACGCCATCTCTACAGAGGATTCACTTTCTGTATATACCGTGCAGCGTTGAATCAGCTTTAAAAAAGAAATACATATCACTAAGGCAAGCAGTTTAGAACGCCCTCCAGAAACTTAAATTGGTTTTTGCGACAGATCCGAAGATAGATAGAGCCATTGAAAAGATAGCTAGTCCGTTCTTTTTTAGTACATCCTCATTACAGTCATCTCAGCGCACGACTGAAAAAAAATTCTAGAACACTAAAGTTGCATTTTTTGCGCCAAAAGAAGAAAATCGTACGTAGCTTTGAGGTCAAATAAAGTTTTCGCCCAGTAGGCACGATACGGCAAAAAACACAGAAACGGAAATAGAAAGTACGTTTTTCCAGCTTACTAAAATTAAGGTTAGGCTTAAAAAGCAGCAAAAACTACGGTGTGCCTTGAAAAAGAAGCAGCTGGGTGCAGTATTTTTTTTTTCGGTTCCTGCCTTATACAAGGTATCGGTGTGCCTAAATACCGAAGTAAGCGGACTACTTATTTTGACGCTCTATATGACTTCTGACCTCAAAAGTAAACAAGAGACGCACGATTTCACAGCCACTTTTTTATTGCGGACGCTCGTGGGATTTATGACAAATATTTTGAGCCTTAAGAGTTATTCTTTTGCTGATAAAGTTAATATTTATAATTCTTTAAAACCAATGTGCAGTCTGTCTCTCTTACAAGATATTATTCATGCATTTCCTCAATATTGCGACCTCTAGATAATTTGTTCGATTTGTGGACTCAATCACGAACCCTAGCCAGATGCGATTAAAATATACTGGAACTCCAGCGAGAAAACTATAGATGGATCTTTTTTTTATGGTTTTTTGGAACTGTACCTGCCAAGATTACTGCCCTTTTAAGGCAACCCTTGGAAGGCAACTTTTTTTTTTTTAAAGATTCGATCTTTTTTTTAAGAAAAATGGCGGCCAAGTTACGTCACACAGACAACTTCCTACAACGTTCAAAAAAAATATTTGATAGCTTGCGTTTTTACTTCATATGCGGTCGCAAAAATCAAAAAGTTATATCACGGTAAAGATAATTTGGAGACATTATAAACTCCCTGACCAGACTGTTGCTTTGCGTAGATTTTCCTGCCAGTCCGTTATCAATACTAAGTTAAGGAACAGCAAACCGTGTATTGCCTATGCATGTTTCTATAGTTCATTTTGGGTTTCGTTTGGTCTCTCTCTAGTAGATGCATATTTTCCTAGCACTGTGAAGAGGAAGAGAAATCTTTGGTTTTCTTTACAGCCCACATATTGCTCATCTATGAGAGCATATGAGAGGGTGCTGAGATCTAATCATTAAAAATTCAAATAATCCGGAAAAAACAATAACAACTGGTTTGATAATGAAAATCAGTTTATTGAATAGTTTCCTGGAGCCTATATACGCTAGTTTTTTACCAAATTATTGACAAGACCATGAGCTACGTCAACCTTTGATCAATTATGTCCAAAAAAATTCTTACTTCATTTCAAAGATTCTGTATAGGCACATTGATTGGTCTAACGGAGTAAATATTCTGAGGAAGGGCATTTTTAGGTAATTTTCCACACAGTAAACTCAATGATTGATTATGTCACAAATTAAGTGCATCACTTGTCGAGTGAACTTTAAAGTCGATGTATTGGAAATACAAACCAAAAAGCCTACTTGGCATAGTAAAACAAGATAATATGACAAATTTCTGCTTAAGCCGATCCAGGCATTCCTAATGAAAACTTTCCGTTTAAACTTTCTGTTCCCGGGATTTATAATTCATCATATATTTTAAATAAGTACGATGCTTTTAGCTTTCCATAGAACCTTCTCTCAAGCGATGAGTGCGGGTGCTCATATGACCTCTCCATCGTCAAAATCTCTTTGACTACGTGTCATGGAATACTCCTTAATCTCTTAATGAATGAACAGTGCATGAACGTCGTCTGTTTTCCTTGTTGGGTGGTGAAAGCAGAGACGGTTATCCAAGTGGCATGAGCCCAGAGGCCTATAATATTCGAAAACACTCTAATTGCAATGCTGTAAAATTCGTCAAGGTATTTTATTTATTATTCAAAATGATAATCATCACTAAACTGTTTAGTGTTGAGAGAAAAGATGATCTGCTCAACCTATGAGGTAAATGCTAACTTCCTATGATAAGACCTATTAATTGGTTAGAGGAAGCATCATTATAAAAATTAAAACCGTGGTATCGTCCCAATCCACAGGCTATTTAGTTGCATAACACACAACATTCATTATAAAGATTTTACATTTCGATTAAGAAAACACTAGACACCCCTTGGGCAGCTCCGTTAATCTCGTTTTATTTTTAAGTTTTGCTACTATGAGCTTTTTTCCGAATATTTAAAAACTCGTTAACCCACAACAGGTGTTCTTTCCGATAACATCAGTTCCTCCACAGAAGGAGGTTTCCATCATAGAAACGGCTGACAACCATTTTGTTAGTCCTCTGAAAATCTCCGAACAAATGAGAAAGCAAAATATAATAACACAGAGTCTGGCGAGAAGAAGATATATGATAACTACTATTAAGGACCAAGAAAGAAGTATCCTTATATTACGTAGCTGTCATCAACAGACATTTCTCACACAAAAGCTAAAAAGAGTCTTCTTTCTTTTTCTTCCCTTTCAGTTTGCTTGATTGGTTCAGTTCTAAGGGAAGAAAAAAAATGCGGAGAGGGAGCCAATTAAATTTTAAAGGGAATATTGCTTATCGATAAGATAACGATATTAGTATTAAAGGGCCAGTATTATCGTGCCATGAGAATGGGAAAAGTGATGACCATAGGCTTTTCTAAAAGGCTTTTTTTTCTTTTTATTTCACCTTCATATAAAGAGGTAACGACTAATGATTTTCTCCCGTTCGAACTTAGTTATATAAAGATTAAAAACACATAGACCATACGCACAGACATATATACATACACATATATAGTGAAGCAGCGACAGTCAGCAAACAAGAAAAGGCAAAAAGGGAAAATGGCGAGCGAACCTGAGTTTCAGCAGGCTTACGATGAGATCGTCTCCTCAGTAGAGGATTCTAAAATTTTTGAAAAATTCCCACAGTATAAAAAAGTGCTACCTATTGTTTCTGTTCCGGAGAGGATTATCCAATTCAGAGTTACGTGGGAAAATGATAAAGGCGAGCAAGAAGTGGCACAGGGATACAGGGTGCAGTTCAATTCAGCCAAGGGACCTTACAAGGGTGGGCTACGCTTTCACCCATCGGTGAACTTGTCTATTTTAAAATTTTTGGGTTTTGAACAGATCTTTAAGAATGCGCTCACTGGCTTAGACATGGGCGGTGGTAAGGGTGGCCTGTGTGTGGACTTGAAAGGCAAATCCGACAACGAGATCAGAAGGATTTGTTACGCGTTCATGCGGGAACTGAGCAGACATATTGGTAAGGACACGGATGTGCCCGCGGGAGATATTGGTGTTGGTGGCCGTGAGATTGGCTACTTGTTCGGTGCTTACAGATCATACAAGAACTCCTGGGAAGGTGTCTTGACCGGTAAGGGTTTGAACTGGGGTGGCTCGCTCATCAGGCCCGAGGCCACGGGCTTCGGCCTTGTTTACTATACACAAGCAATGATCGATTATGCGACGAATGGCAAGGAGTCCTTCGAGGGTAAGCGTGTGACCATCTCCGGAAGTGGTAACGTGGCGCAATATGCAGCTTTGAAAGTCATTGAGCTGGGTGGTATCGTGGTGTCGTTGTCCGATTCGAAAGGGTGCATTATCTCCGAGACGGGCATCACTTCAGAGCAAATCCACGATATCGCAACGGCCAAGATCCGTTTCAAGTCGTTGAAGGAAATTGTCGATGAGTATTCTACCTTCAGCGAGAGCAAGGTGAAGTACCTTGCGGGGGCACGCCCATGGACGCACGTGAGCAACGTGGACATCGCCCTACCCTGTGCTACCCAAAACGAGGTTAATGGTGACGAAGCTAAGGCCTTAGTAGCATCCGGCGTGAAGTTCGTGGCGGAAGGTGCTAACATGGGCTCTACACCCGAGGCTATTTCTGTTTTCGAAACAGCGCGCAGCACTGCAACCAATGCCAAAGATGCAGTATGGTTCGGGCCACCAAAAGCAGCTAACCTGGGCGGCGTAGCAGTATCCGGCCTAGAAATGGCTCAGAACTCCCAAAAAGTAACTTGGACCGCTGAGCGAGTCGATCAAGAACTAAAGAAGATAATGATCAACTGCTTCAACGACTGTATACACGCCGCACAAGAGTACTCTACGGAGAAAAATATTAACACCTTGCCATCATTGGTCAAGGGGGCCAACATTGCCAGCTTCGTCATGGTAGCTGACGCAATGCTGGACCAGGGAGACGTTTTTTAGCAGTAAGCGCTATTTTCTTTTTGTTCGTAACTCTCTGTGTAATGTAGTAATATAATATAATCTACTTTGATTTCGTATGCAAACAGGGTTCAGCATTACGGAAGGGACTGGACTCCCTGGCTCTGCGGGAGTTTCTTCGTAATGGCCGTGCGGGGTGAGGAGATTATAGGTTGGTATTTTAGATGATTAACCTAGGCGATTTGAAGGGGGTGGTTGGTTTGGTTAGCTCAGACATGATAAGGAGAACTAAGCAAGGGGGTTAACCACCACGGCTGTAGCACAAACCGGCAGATGCGGTTATTAGCAGCACTTTAGTTAATGATATTGATAAAATGTATATAAAAGGATGCGGTCAGGGTTGTGGTGACGACTCGACCTCATTTGTGGTTTTCACAATTCTTGAACTTTATTATATGTAAAAAACCATCGTGAAAATATTAGACAGTTAATATACAGTTAACCATAATAACAATAGCAATAATAACAACAACAACAACAACATCAAAGGTATTTTTAGTATGAGAGCTTTAGCGTATTTCGGTAAAGGTGACATCAGGTTCACCAATCATTTGAAGGAGCCACGAATCGTGGCTCCCGATGAGCTTTTGATTGATATCGCATGGTGTGGTATTTGCGGTACGGACTTGCACGAGTACACAGATGGCCCTATCTTCTTTCCAGAGGACGGGCACACGCATGAGATTAGTCATAACCCATTGCCGCAGGCGATGGGCCACGAGATGGCTGGTACGGTTTTGGAGGTGGGGCCTGGTGTGACCCACTTGAAGGTCGGTGACAAGGTAGTTGTCGAGCCCACGGGTACATGCAGGGACCGGTATCGTTGGCCCCTGTCGCCGAACGTTGACAAGGAATGGTGTGCTGCTTGCAAAAAGGGCTACTACAACATCTGTTCATATTTGGGACTTTGTGGTGCCGGTGTGCAGAGTGGTGGATTTGCAGAGCGTGTTGTGATGAACGAATCTCACTGCTACAAAGTACCGGACTTCGTACCCTTGGACGTTGCGGCTTTGATCCAGCCCTTGGCTGTGTGCTGGCATGCAATTAGCGTCTGCGAGTTCAAAGCAGGCTCTACGGCTCTGATCATTGGCGCTGGCCCCATCGGACTGGGCACTATACTAGCGTTGAACGCTGCTGGTTGCAGGGACATTGTCGTCTCAGAGCCTGCCAAGGTAAGAAGAGAATTGGCTGAGAAAATGGGTGCCAGGGTCTACGATCCAACTACACATGCTGCCAAGGAGAGCATTGACTATCTGAGATCAATTGCTGAAGGAGGTGACGGTTTTGACTACACGTTCGATTGCTCCGGGTTGGAAGTCACATTGAACGCTGCCATTCAATGTCTCACGTTTAGGGGCACTGCAGTGAACTTGGCCATGTGGGGTCATCATAAAATACAGTTTTCTCCAATGGACATCACACTGCATGAAAGAAAGTACACGGGGTCTATGTGCTATACACATCACGATTTTGAAGCAGTGATTGAGGCTTTGGAAGAAGGTAGGATCGATGTTGCCAGGGCAAGACATATGATAACGGGCAGAGTCAACATTGAGGATGGTCTCAGTGGCGCCATCCTGAAGTTGATAAACGAGAAGGAGTCTACCATCAAGATTATTCTTACTCCCAACAATCACGGAGAGTTGAACAGGGAAGCCGATAATGAAAAGAAAGAAATTTCCGAGCTGAGTAGTCGCAAAGATCAGGAAAGACTACGAGAGTCGATAAACGAGGCCAAGCTGCGTCACACATGACTGTGGTTGACTACTCATCTCGCGTTGATTGTGCGTGCTTGTACTCATGTATCTTCTTCTCATACATTCTTTTGACAATCTTTTATATACAGCATATGTACATTTGTCGAGCCAATCGAGGGCAACAGTTTAAGTTCAAGCCGGTCTTGCTCACGCTACTCTTTTGACCCCTTTCCGTTTCGACGGGAGGAAGGGACCGGTGTTTTCCTATCCTTGCCTGCTCTTTCCTCTTTAGGGGGTCCAGCATGTTTCTCTTGATTTGATAATAGGTGGAAATTGTAGAAAAATGTAGGAAAAAATCGACATATAAAAGTGGGGCAAATTCTTCGTGGGACAATGGCCAACTTAAGCCCTTTGAACAAATGTTGCACTCTTTCTTTCTTACAAGGTCTTAGTAAGAATTGACTAGGATTAGAGAAAGAACTAAAAGAAAAATTTAAGTAATTATGAGAGCTTTGGCATATTTCAAGAAGGGTGACATTCACTTCACTAATGATATCCCTAAGCCAGAAATTCAAACCGACGATGAAGTTATTATCGACGTCTCTTGGTGTGGAATTTGTGGCTCGGATCTTCATGAGTACTTGGATGGTCCGATCTTCATGCCTAAAGATGGGGAGTGCCACCCTTTGTCCAACGCCGCTTTACCCTTGGCAATGGGCCATGAGATGTCAGGAATTATTGCCAAGGTTGGTCCTAAAGTGACAAAGGTCAAAGTGGGCGACCATGTGGTCGTTGATGCCGCTAGCAGTTGTGCAGATCTGCACTGCTGGCCACACTCCAAATACTACAATTCCAAGCCCTGTAATGCTTGCAAGAAAGGCAGTGAAAATCTATGTACACACGCTGGTTTTGTTGGGTTAGGTGTGATCAGCGGTGGCTTTGCTGAACAAGTTGTTGTCTCTGAACACCACATTATCCCCGTTCCCAAGGAAATCCCCCTAGATGTGGCTGCTTTGGTTGAACCTCTTTCTGTCACCTGGCATGCTGTTAAGATATCCGGCTTCAAGAAAGGCAGTTCAGCTTTGGTTCTTGGTGCAGGCCCCATTGGGTTGTGTACCATTTTGGTACTTAAGGGAATGGGAGCCAGTCAAATTGTAGTGTCTGAAGTTGCAGAAAGAAGAATAGAAATGGCCAAGAAACTAGGTGTTGAGGTCTTCAACCCCTCTAAGCACGGTAATAAATCCATAGAGGTCCTACGTGGTTTGACCAAGAGCCACGATGGGTTCGATTACAGTTATGATTGTTCTGGTATTCAAGTCACTTTCGAAGCCTCTTTGAAGGCATTAACTTTCAAGGGAACAGCCACCAACATTGCAGTTTGGGGCCCAAAACCTGTGCCATTCCAACCAATGGACGTGACTCTACAAGAGAAAGTTATGACTGGTTCCATCGGCTATGTTGTCGAGGACTTTGAGGGCGTTGTTCATGCCATCCACAACGGAGACATCACCATGGAAGATTGTAAGCAACTGATTACAGGTAGGCAAAAGATTGAGGACGGTTGGGAAAAGGGATTCCAAGAGTTGATGGACCATAAGGAATCCAACGTCAAGATTCTATTGACTCCTAACAATCATGGTGAAATGAAGTAATGACAAAATAATATCTAGGGCTGCTCGTAGCTCATTTGTAGTATCCGAGATTATGTATTTTCTTTTATAATATTTTATTATTATAAACAGACAGAAATAAATTTCTTCGACTGTATTAATTTTTCTTTTTTTTCATTTATTCAACTTAGCGATGAGCTGAAAATTTTTCTGTTAAGAACCCTTTGGAAGAATCTGAAGGGAGAACAAAAGGTAACAAAGATAGGTTCTTCCTCTGGTCATATCGGTAAGACATTGTCTACAAGAAAAATATGGCGAAAAAAGTATCAAAGAACTCTAGAGCTGCTAGACAATCGGATGCTTTTGATCCAGAAGTACGGGATTTAAGTGAACTACCTAGAGCTGAAAAAACAGATTTGACTAATATTCTGATTAGAACAGCTGCCAAGAATGAAGCATTGCTGGAAGCAAAGATTTCTAAGAAAGCCAATAAAAGTAAGAGGGGCAAGAAGATAAATAAAAAGACTTTGGAAGACAAACTAGCTAACTCTATCTCATCCATGGACAAAGACCGTTTAGTGAAGGCCTTGAATTTTACCAATCGTTTGGATGGCAAAATTGCAAAGTCCATTTCTCGTGCCAAGTACATTCAAAATACAAGAAAGGCTGGCTGGGATAGTACTAATGAAACTATAAAAAAAGAGCTGGCTTTTTTGAGCGGAGGATTGTCTGTGGAGGTAAAAAGTGCGACTGAAGGTGACGCTAAAAAGGAAGATGAGGAGATTCCAGAAGTTTTTCACTCTTCAGCAGAGGATAAGATGGTACAGAAGGCTCCCGCCAACAGATTTGGTGTCCTGCCAGATGACGTTGAAGAATAGAACATCTTTCATATAAAATGGCACTTGGGATACACAACCTTAGCACACATTCTTCATTTCTTCTTCTTCTCATTTTTTGTAAATTAGATAACATGGTTTTTAGTTTTGTTTTATAACTTTTTTATATATCTGGATGTACGTCATTACTGAAATTTTTTATTAATCATTACAGTTTTTTTAGTATCAAGTTAATGGATTAGGAGAAAAAAAGCATTATGGGTTAGTTGAAAACTATGTAATGCCTGCGATTGTAGGCGCTGTGTAAAAGCGTAAATGCCGACTCGTTTTTAACATAGTAAGGAGATAGAGGGCACATAAGGTAATACTATGAAATTCGCGTATCTATGGTGGCAGTTTTTGAACCTAGCGTTGGTGAAAGCTATATCATTGCAATCTAACGTTACGTTGGGAAACGATTCCTTCTGGGAGAATTTTCAGGCTTACAGTGATACAAAGCATTTAAATCAGGAGTGGACCACAAGTAAAGCCACCAACGAAGAAGGCACCAAAATCTATGGTGCACAATGGCGACTATCGCAGGGTCGATTGCAAGGGTCCGCATGGGATAAAGCAGTCGCTGTTCGAACAAGCAATGCTGCAGCTATGATCGGACATCTCTTGAAGACTCCTATTAATGTTTCAGAAACGGATACCTTGGTTGTCCAGTACGAGATTAAGTTAGACAATTCTTTAACGTGCGGCGGAGCGTTTATCAAGTTAGTGTCTGGTTTCATGAACGTTGGAGCGTTGGAAAATTATGTACCAGATGGAAAGGGTGTGGAGTTGGTGTTTGGTCCAGACTATTGTGCCCCAGAAACAAACAGCGTGCAATTTGCCATCAATAAGGTTCACAAGATTACACACAAACCCAAACTAAGGTATTTGCAAGAAACGCCTTTATCAAAATTAACTGATACGTCTCAATCTCATCTGTACACGCTAATAATAGATGAATCTACACAGTCTTTTCAAATTCTGATTGATGGTAAGACTGTCATGGCAAGAGAACATATCGAAGACAAGAAAAATGTCAGCTTTGAACCACCTATTACACCACCTTTAATGATCCCTGATGTTTCAGTAGCGAAACCGCACGATTGGGATGATCGCATCCGAATCGCAGATCCTGAGGTGGTGAAACCCAGTGATTGGGACGAAGAAGAGCCATTAATGATTCCAGATCCAAAAGACACTGAACCACTAGAATGGGATAGCTCCATTTCCGAATACATTCTTGACCCAGATGCTGAAAAGCCCTCCTGGTGGCAGGAACCTGAACACGGGGAATGGATACCGCTCATGATTAAAAATCCACTTTGCACTGCAAAACATGGTTGTGGCCAGTGGATACCAAGGCTGATAAAGAATCCCAAGTATAAAGGTTCATGGGAACCCACTGAAGTCATAAATCCCAATTACATGGGAGAATGGCATTCCCCAGAAACGGAAAACCCACTGTACTACGAAGAGCGCCAACCACTGCGTATCGAAAACGAGATTAGTGGCGTGATACTTGAATTTTGGAGTGGATCTCCCAACATGTTGATAAGCAATATTTATGTTGGTAAAAACGTAACAGAGGCGCAAATTATTGGGAATAAGACTTGGCTGATGAGAGATCGCGCATTTAGGGGCCTTGATGATTCCACAGAACGCAAGTTCATGAATAACAGACTAGGAAATTTACAAGCAACTTTCCAAGACGAAAAAGAATCCCCCAATCCCTTTGACCGCATCATAGATTACGTACTGGAGCAACCTCCAAAATCTCTACTTACTGCGGCGGCCGTGTTTTTGTCGACGCTGGTTCTTTGTTATGTAGTGTCTACATAGCTGACAAGTACTAGTGTACCCCATGATCTCAGTGATAGTGGCACACGGGCTCCTTTTTATAGATGCTTAACATTATAGTATCAACATTACCATCATGGTTATATTATCTTTTATCATGCTTACCCGATGTTGAATCCTATTTTTCCATGCAGTAAGTGAATATAGAACAAAGAAAAACCCGTAATTAAGGGAACTTAGAACAACCAGCATCCCCGATAACACGGAAGTAGAACAGTAAAGATTGCGATTTATAGGCAGGCCCATTGTCGCATTACTAAATCATAGGCATGGAAATTTCCAGCTCACCATGGAACGATGGCGGATACAGCCCTTATGAGAAAAACAGAGTCGCCGTATCACCGTTTTCATCACCTTTGGAAGGCGAAGAACGAATAGAAACCTCTCGATCTTTGGGTGACCATTGTTTTGAACCTTTGCCATACGTGACAAACTACCTTTCTGTTTTTGCGCTTTTTGGTAAGGAGATGTTTGGTGATAAAGGAAATGTTAGCTCAAGAAATGAATATTTGCTGAAAAAATACTATTCGTTGAAAAAGCCATTTGTATTACGACATAACGGGCATTCGTTGAAGAATCCAGACATGCCGCCCCAGAGGAATGACATCTTGCAGACCAATTTCATGGTTGACAAATTTCTGAATCGTACGGTGCGGTCAGTGAATTTCAATAATTTTAAAATAATATCCGATATGCAAAGCAAAAGTGCTCGAGGAACAAAGACAGGTACAAGTCAGGATCAAGGTTCCGACGCTATCCAAAATATTTGCTTACCATCTATACCGTCCGCGTTGCCTTATTTTCAATATTATAGGAAGTTGCTGACGGTAAATACCAAGGAATGGGATATTTTGAAGCTGCACAGTTTATGGGTACCGAATCTAAGGAAAAATTTTAAAGATTTTTCGTTGCATGGTGAAAGAAACCCTTCAAAGGCAACGGATGATAACTATGACGAAGATATTATTATGAAAAAAAATCTTTTTTTTGAAAGATCTCCAGGTCAACAGACTCTAGATGGTAAAGGTTATGTCTCTAAAGGATATGAGATTTCTTCTGGTAATTTGGTTATCCCGTCCCTATTTTCTGAAGATAAGCTGCCGGCATTAACTTATCATTGTTCTGTCGAACTAAATGGAAACATTTACATATTGGGAGGGTTAATGCCATGCTACAGCTATGAAGAGGATGCGCCGATGCTGAACGATTTTTTTGTAGACGGGATAAAAAACTTACCTCCACCCTTATTACCTCAAGTGATCAATAATCCATCAATGGTTAATAACCCACATCTTTATGTCGCTTCTATACCATCATGTCGATTTAGCACACCTAAGATGAGAGGTTATATACCACCTCCATTGCTGTGTGTTCAAGGGTCCAGATTAACAGACCGACATATTTTCTTTTACGGCGGATTTGAGATCAGGACAGAAACCCGTGGTGATGAAAATGGGAAATATCATCTCAAAAAAAGATTATATGTGAATAATACTGGCTACATTCTTGATATTGTGTCATTCAAGTTTACTAAAATAGATATCATAGTACAACCTTCTAAGTATAATGCATATCCGACGATGTCATCGAGGTTTGGTCACTTACAAATTTCTATTGATAATCCAAATAGGAGAAATAGCGTTCATTCGGCAAGCATGAATGATGGTCATAAAATGGGAAGTGTCCCTATGAAACAAGGTACCAGCATCACTTCGGGGCGACTCGAAAAAGCAGCGGTACTTTCATCATTACCCCACAGTAATACGGCGCCTTATTGCATGCACACAATTATAATATTCGGTGGCTACAGACAAACCGGCGATGATCGTTACGAAGCAATGAATGATTTGTGGAAAATTGAGGTACCTGTGATACGTCGTGGTAAGAAAGGCTATTGTAAGTTTTCAGAGACAGCTAATGCGGTACTGCTGACACCAAGGGAAAAGGACAAATTAGACTGGCCTGAAGAAAGAGCTTTTGCTGCCTTTTCTGTTCATGGTACATCGTTGATGGATAGGAGTTCTCTTGATATGAAACTTTTGGGCAATTTAAAAAAGCATTTTATTTTAAAACCGTCATATATATCGCAGGATCGCGTTGTTAGTCCTAAACCTGTTTTCCCCATGATGGTTCATGGCAGGCATCAAGATCTTTTCAATAATGGCACTGCGGCGCAAGAATCACCCACATCTGGTGTCTCTGCCAGTAGTGCAGGTACCGATGATAGCTTTGATCCCGGTATCAACCATGATTTTGACAATTTCATAGTAAAGCAGGGGATAAAATCGTCTTCTATTCCCATGACTACCATTGGGAGACAGAGATTGATTTTGAGTCAAGAGAAGTCTGTGGGTAAAACTATTGTATTGCATGGCGGGTCCAACGGTCATAATGTTCTTGACGATATGTGGCTGATGGACTTGGAGTGTGAGACATGGACTCCAATAGAGACATTTGTAAGGGTGGATCCGAGCGAAAACGGCGATGAAAGATTGGATAGCGTCAACGTGGGTCTAGTTGGCCACAGAATGGAAAGCATTGGACGAATATGTGTATGTATAGGTGGTATGGTACAAGAGGATGTTGACCAGTTTTACTCGGGGGATGACGATGAGCCTCCTCGAAAACGCAGTTCCGGCACATTGCCGTTGGGTTGTAATTTTTTGAATACAATTGATTTAAGCACGCAATGTTGGGAAGAACATAAAATTACTCTATCCAAGAAGGAAGAAGATGGGGATGGACAAGATAATGAAGATGACAACGCCAATCCGAACATAGTGGTTGGTTTCGGTGGTACTTCTTTGCAGTGCGACAAGAGTATTATTTTAATTGGCGGACTAATGTCCAGGAGGAGTAATCTAAAAGAAATATATTTGCACGGCACCATATCTAAAAGTATTTTTCCAAGTGTAAACCCTAGTGCTTAGAAAAGCTGTTTTCTATGCTTTTACTTTATAAATTTTGTTTAGTAGTAGAATATAATATATTCAAGTTTGTTTTATAGTCGCAATCTCTTGTCTTATAATGAACAATTCCCTTTGCAATATTGGCGAAATATTTTTTAGGGATTAATAATTAGGTCGATTATCCCTAATTCAACCTTTGAAGAAAAAAATTAAACAGAATAAAAAAAGGGAAGAAAATACTAATGCAATGGACGATGAGGTAAGAACACACGATATAGAAAGAGAGGACACATAATAAAATGTCGCCACCATCGAGCAGTAGGATAAACAAATCAAGAACATTGGGGATAGTGGGTGCAGCTATAGCAATATTGGCCACATCATACTATATATATCAAAAAGTCACGAGTACAGAAGACGATAATGGGATAAGACCTCGAAAGGACGTTCCAACGGAAGAGAACAAAAAGGCAAGGAAGAGCAAATGTATTATAATGAGCAGGTCGATACAAGGGCTACCTATAAATTGGGATGAATATGCCGCTGACGAGGTGGTTCTACTGGTACCTACAACTCAGACTAATGGATCAATCAAGCAGGCTATTGAAGATGCCTTCCGCAAATCAAAAAACGAACACAAAATTATACACTGCGATAGTATGGATGGATTATGGTCTTGTGTAAGACGGCTAGGCAAATTCCAGTGCATATTAAATTCCAAGGACTTTACGAGTAGCGGTGGTAGTGATGCGGCAGTTGTTCCCGAAGATATAGGGAGGTTCGTCAATTTCGTTATTGATAGCGATATAGAAGATGTGCTGATTGACACGTTATGCAATTAATGTCGAAAAGAGTTTCTTGTAACAGTATGTAAAGAATAAATAATTATAAGTATAAATAAAAGGGAAGGTATAATAATAAGTAAGCAGCTCAGTTATAAGAGAACAAAAATATACGAAAAAAAAAGTCGTCAATATAAAAAAAAGAAAGAAATCATCATTACAACTTGACCGAATCAATCAAATGTCTAACAATGCCAGGGTTTGACAAAGTAGAAACGTCGCCTAATTGGTCACTTTCTCCTGCTAGGATTTTTCTTAAGATACGTCTCATGATTTTACCAGATCTTGTCTTGGGCAAGTCATCTACTAAAATGATCAATTTGGGAGCGGCAAATGGACCGATGTCTTTCCTAACAGTAAAGACCAAATGCTTCTTGATATCTTGTAACTCATCATCAGTTGCGGTGGACCAACTAGATTTATTTTTCAACACCACAAATGCAGCAACTGCTTGGCCAGTCAAGTCGTCATTGAATCCCACAACAGCACATTCTGCCACAATTGAATCTTCAATGATGGCAGCCTCAATCTCTGCAGTAGACAGACGATGACCGGAGACATTTACCACATCGTCTACACGACCCAAAATCCAGATATAGCCATCCTTATCCTTTGCAGCACCATCACCAGTGAAGTAGTAGCCAGGATAAGGGTTCAAATAAGTGTCCAAATACCTATCGTGGTTCTTCCAAATGGTTCTCGCAAACGATGGCCATGCGGCTTTGACGGCAAGGACACCCTCTGCGTGGCTAGTGTTAACTTCTTCACCAGTGTTAGGATCAAGAACAACTGCATCAATACCAAAAAAGGGGAACGAGGCAGAACCTGGTTTCATTGGTGTAACACCACCAGCCAGTGGGGTGACCAGATGCGAACCAGATTCCGTTTGCCAGTAGGTGTCTACAATGGGGATTTCATTCTTACCTATTTTTTCAGAGTACCACTCCCAAACTTCAGCGGCAATTGGCTCACCGACAGAACCTAAGCAACGCAAAGTCTTTAGGGAATGATTTTCAATATAGGAATCACCAGCTCTTTTCAACAAACGCAAAGCAGTTGGGGCAACGTAGAATTGGGTGACTTTATGTTTATCGATAATGTCCCAGTAACGGGAGTAATTGGGGTACGCAGGAGTCCCTTCAAATACCAAAGTGGCACAACCATACAGCAAGGGACCATAAACTACATAAGTGTGGCCTGTAATCCAACCAATATCTCCAGCGGTGAAGAAAACGTCTTCTTGATGTGTATCAAAAGTGTAGCGCATGGTTAGTAAAGCTCCTAACAAGTAACCTGCGGTAGAATGTTGAACACCTTTGGGGGCACCAGTAGACCCAGATGTATACAACAAGAATAACGGATCCTCGGAATCAACAGGAGTGCATGGATAATAAGTCTTGTATTTCTTCTTCTCTGTTGCCCAATCCAAATCTCTTGGGGCATGGAAAGCAACAGATGGATTGTTGGTCTTTCTATAAACCAAGACGTGTCTCACGCCTGGGGTTTCTCTAAGCGCGTCATCGACAATCCTTTTAGTCTCAATGACTTTACCGCCTCTGTTGGATTCATCTGTCGTGATAACAACCTTAGAGTCCCCATCGTTGATACGATCTCTCAAGGAGTTGGAAGAAAATCCGGCAAAGACTACAGAATGAATGGCACCAATACGTGAAATGGCTAACAAGGTTATGATCGCCTCAGGAACCATAGGCATGTACACGGCAACGGTATCACCCTTGCGAACACCCATAGAGTAAGTCAGCACTTGTGCCACCTGACAAACTTCTTCAAGCAGTTCCTTGTAAGTTATAGAATAGCCTTGGCCAGGCTCGTCACCTTCGAAAATAATGGCCTTCTTGTTGGGAGTCTTCAAAGCATGTCTGTCAACACAGTTGTAACAGGCATTTAATTGACCATTAAGGAACCACGCATTATTCTGAAAGGAGGGCCTGCCCGTTTCAGGGTCCGGGATGAACACCTTATCGAATGGCTTGGACCAGTTTAAAAATTGGGTCGCTTTAGAACCGAAGAACTTAGCGGGGTCCTCAATGGACTCCTTGTGCAGGCGCTGATAATCCTGTAACCCGTCCAAGTGGGGAGAATAGTGGGTAGCAATCTCGGGCTGCAGTCTGTCCGAAATAGGCCGTTGTGGCACGATCTTGACCGAGGTCAAGTGTTCGTACTCGTGCTCTTTTTTTTGCTGGGCGGCAGAAGCAGACTGAGACATTTTTGCTTTCAACTTGTCAATTTCACTTGACTGTTCTTGAGGTTTTGATGATTGTACAGCAGAGGGTGACATAACACAATAGGTAATGTCTTTTCTAGTGGTTCTTTATATGTTGTTTTGCTTATTGATAGAAGAAGAGAAATATAAGATATGACATGCTACAAGAGAAGCCAAAGGAGAAATACCCTTACAATAGCCGCCCAGTTTATATACAAAATGAAGGGGAGAACTATTTGCCACCGAGGAACTATACCCCAACTGCAATACCTGTTGAATAATAGCATCGGAGGCTCGGCGGCAATTCGTACCCCAACCTTTTTTTTTTTACTTTACATTGGATCTTAAAGATAACAGGAAAAGGATGACCCCCGGTCGTTTGCCACGGCAGTCAACGGGTGAGTGCATTTGAGGGGAGCGGTCATCTCGACATCCCGGCGAAATGGAGCAGTCACACGTGGACACTTTTAGGGGATGCAGGGTACTTCGCCGTTCGTCCGGAACGATTATCACATTCATGCAGCCTTACAGGCACGTGACATGAATAGTGATATCACTGTTGACGTAAATGCACGTGATCCATTTTTAAGAGGTCGGGTAATAACCTGATTTTTTTTTTGGGAGGATAGATTAATCTTTTCTTTTTTCCTCTTGCTTTTCTAAAATTAACCTTGCTGTTTCTTTTTTTTTTTTTTTTTCGCGCGACTACTCAGCCATCTTGCATTTTTAGAGAAAAAGATAATCATTAATTATGCCTTCACGGGAATATGTATAGAACATTATTGAAAGTATATGAATGGTATATATATAGAACGCCATCCTTGGAAAACATTTATACCCCTTAACCAGAATAATTTTGCTGCGCTATACCGTGCTTTACTGTACTATACTACATTCATTTCTGTTTTATTACGATTATATTGACGTGATAAAAGGATTATATTGCCATGATCTTTCTAAACACCTTCGTAAGGTGCCTTTTAACGTGCTTAGTGCTGTGCAGCGGCACAGCACGCTCCTCTGACACAAATGGTACCACCCCGGCGTCTGCAAAGCATTTGCAGACCACTTCTTTGTTAACGTGCATGGACAATTCGCAATTAACGGCATCATTCTTTGATGTAAAATTTTACCCTGATAATAATACTGTTATTTTTGATATTGACGCTACCACGACGCTTAACGGGAATGTCACTGTGAAGGCCGAGTTGCTTACTTATGGGCTTAAAGTCCTGGATAAGACCTTTGATTTATGTTCCTTGGGCCAAGTGTCGCTTTGCCCCCTAAGCGCTGGGCGTATTGATGTTATGTCTACACAAGAGATCGAATCATCCATTACCAAGCAATTCCCCGGAATTGCTTACACGATTCCAGATCTGGACGCTCAAGTCCGTGTGGTGGCATACGCCCAGAATGATACGGAGTTTGAAACTCCCCTAGCTTGTGTTCAGGCTATCTTGAGTAATGGAAAAACTGTGCAAACTAAGTATGCAGCTTGGCCCATTGCAGCTATCTCAGGTGTCGGTGTGCTTACGTCCGGGTTTGTGTCTGTGATCGGTTACTCAGCCACGGCAGCTCACATTGCGTCCAACTCCATCTCATTGTTTATCTACTTCCAGAACCTAGCTATCACTGCAATGATGGGCGTCTCAAGAGTTCCACCCATTGCTGCCGCATGGACGCAAAATTTCCAATGGTCTATGGGTATCATCAATACGAAATTTATGCAGAATATTTTCGACTGGTACGTACAGGCCACTAACGGTGTCTCCAATGTTGTGGTAGCTAACAAGGACGTCTTGTCCATTAGCGTGCAAAAACGTGCTATTTCTATGGCATCGTCTAGTGATTACAATTTCGACTCTATATTGGACGACTCGGATTTGTACACGACCTCTGAGAAGGACCCAAGCAATTATTCAGCCAAGATCCTCGTGTTAAGAGGTATAGAAAGGGTTGCTTACTTAGCCAATATCGAGTTGTCTAATTTCTTTTTGACTGGTATTGTGTTTTTTTTATTTTTCTTATTTGTTGTTGTCGTCTCTTTGATTTTCTTCAAGGCCCTGCTGGAAGTTCTTACAAGAGCAAGAATCTTGAAAGAGACTTCCAATTTCTTCCAATACAGGAAGAACTGGGGGAGTATCATCAAGGGCACCCTTTTCAGATTATCTATCATCGCTTTCCCTCAAGTTTCTCTTCTGGCGATTTGGGAGTTTACTCAGGTCAACTCTCCAGCAATTGTTGTTGATGCGGTGGTAATATTATTGATCATCACAGGACTTCTGGTTTATGGAACTATAAGAGTTTTCATCAAGGGAAGAGAGTCTCTAAGATTATACAAGAATCCTGCGTACCTGCTCTACAGTGATACCTATTTCTTGAACAAGTTCGGGTTCTTATACGTTCAATTCAAAGCCGATAAATTTTGGTGGCTTTTGCCCCTGTTAAGTTATGCGTTTTTAAGATCCTTGTTTGTTGCCGTTTTACAAAACCAAGGTAAGGCGCAAGCGATGATCATTTTTGTCATTGAACTAGCATACTTCGTTTGTCTGTGCTGGATAAGACCATATTTGGACAAGAGAACTAATGTTTTCAATATTGCTATTCATTTGGTTAATTTAATCAACGCATTTTTCTTTTTGTTTTTTAGCAATTTGTTCAAGCAACCCGCAGTGGTTTCGTCAGTGATGGCAGTTATTTTATTCGTCCTGAACGCGGTGTTTGCTCTGTTCCTATTACTGTTCACTATTGTTACGTGTACATTGGCGTTACTACACAGAAACCCAGATGTCCGTTACCAACCAATGAAGGATGATCGTGTGTCATTTATCCCTAAGATTCAAAATGATTTCGATGGCAAAAACAAAAATGATTCCGAGCTGTTTGAATTGAGGAAAGCTGTTATGGACACTAATGAAAATGAGGAAGAAAAAATGTTCCGTGATGACACATTCGGTAAAAACTTGAATACAAACACAAATACAGCAAGACTCTTTGACGATGAGACTAGTTCATCCTCTTTCAAGCAGAATTCATCTCCTTTCGATGCCTCGGAAGTAACGGAGCAACCGGTCCAGCCCACCTCTGCTGTTATGGGTACGGGTGGTAGCTTCTTATCTCCACAGTACCAACGGGCGTCATCTGCTTCTCGTACTAATCTAGTGCCAAATAATAAGAGCACCTCTAGTTTAATGAAGCCTGAATCAAGTCTCTACCTGGGGAATTCTAATAAATCATATTCGCATTTTAACAATAACGGCAGCAACGAAAACAACCGTAATACTAACCCGTACTTGTAATCCAATATATACTCACATGTAACAACTTATTATATAAATATCAAGGGCAAGAATATACTTTAGTATATAATCACAGAAAACCGCTCAAAAAGGTGTATTATCACCACTACATCCCGACACCACACATATTTTAGTGATAAAAACCTTAAATACGGAATTCGCTTTGGCTCTGCTTCCTTAAACGTACGCAATTGCCGCTTTTTTCTGACATCTTTTTTGACGTGTAGAAAAGAAAACAGATACTCCAGAAGGGATTTACTGTTGGCTATTTTGTATTGACAGCAGGTTGATAATAAATTAGGTTGCGTAAGTCATGGTCGACAATAGTACGCAGCAGGCTCCACATGTCGGAAATGGTGATAATAGCACTACCAAGCCATATTCAGAGGCATTTTTCTTAGGGTTTAATAATCCAACGCCTGGATTAGAAGCTGAACACTCAAGCACATCGCCTGCCCCCGAGAACTCCGAAACACACAATAGGAAAAGAAACAGAATATCATTTGTCTGTCAGGCTTGCAGGAAGTCAAAAACAAAGTGTGATAGAGAAAAACCTGAATGTGGTCGATGCATCAAACATGGGTTGAAATGTGTTTATGACGTATCAAAGCAACCGGCACCCCGAATCCCCAGTAAAGACGCCATTATATCAAGATTGGAAAAGGATATGCTCTACTGGAAGGATAAAGCTATGAAGCTACTAACGGAAAGAGAGGTGGATGAATCAGGTAAGAGATCAGCAAGTCCGATCAATACGAGTAAGGCCAACGGGGAAAGTCCTGATACCAAGAGGCTACATAAAATGGAAACTATATACGATCAAAGTGCTAACGAAGACGTAAACAGTGGCGATAGAAATGATATTGAAATCAACTTGTATAGGAGTCATCCAACCATGATTATGAGTAAAGTCATGAAAAGAGAAGTTAAGCCGTTGTCTGAAAATTATATTATAATCCAGGACTGTTTTTTGAAAATCTTGGTTACTTCGGTATTCCTTGACACTTCAAAGAACACAATGATACCGGCATTGACGGCAAACGCCAATATTACGAGAGCTCAGCCCAGTGTAGCAAACAATCTCTTGAAATTGAAAGAAATGCTGATTAGACAATGTCAAACCGAAGATGAGAAAAACCGTGTTAACGAATTTACTGATAGGATACTACAAAATACAAATTCAAATAGAAACTTGAAAATCGGTATGCTATTATCGATGCTTTACAATTCCGTTGGGTACCAATATTTGGAAGATCATTGCCCTCAGGGTGGCGAATATTCGGATTTACTGAGAAGTTTAATCGCTGAATGTGAGGCTATTTTGCCATCTTACGAAATCATTGAATGCTACAAAAACCACTTTTATGAATACGTTTATCCAAGTTTACCGTTCATTGAATTAGAAATATTTGAAGAATCTTTAAGCCAAACAATTTTTCCCGACCCAAACAATCCCTCCAAAGTGAAAATACGGATGGGGAGCACACATTTGAGAGCTAAAGTGGAAAACTTGAGTCTTTTATTGGTTATCTTGAAACTTTCATACATGTCAATAAGATTCTTAGACCATAAAACAGCAGATTCGAGTTATTATCTTTCAAAGGAAATAATTGATAAATACCCAATACCGAACGACTTTATCTTATTAAGTCAAAGATGCTTGGCATCCGAAAATTGGTGTGCATGCGCTAATGAGAACATCATATCATGTTTATTATATATCTGGTCGTTTTTCGCCTTTTCTCCTGAAGAGGGAGATTTCTTTCTCGAGCATCCTACCGATGTTATTAGTAGTTTAATAATGATGCTTTCCACCTCCATCGGTCTTCATAGAGATCCTTCAGATTTCCCTCAATTGATTTCTCCGTCCACCTCAGATAAAAGAACGTTAAATCATAGAAGAATACTCTGGTTGAGTATCGTCACCGTTTGTTCGTTTGAAGCAAGTCTCAAGGGTAGACATTCGGTCTCACCGATATCTTTGATGGCATTATTCTTGAATATTAAGGATCCTGATTCTCTGACGGTATACATGAACCGAGTAAGGGGTGATTTAAGCGATCTCAATAATCATAAACTTCTGAGAATTCATGAATTTACATTTAAGCGAGCCCAGCTGGCGTTACTCTTATCGGATTTAGACAACTTAACGATGACTTATTATGGCAGTTTTCATCTGCATTCAATCGAATTCATTAGGGAAAAGATTGAGATTTTTGTGGAGGAGAATTTTCCCATAGCGCCATTGAAAAGTGTTGCACAGGATAAGTCGGATCTTGATGATGCTAATGTGATTGCAGAAATGAACATACTGTCTTCAGAAAATTCTTCTTCATTTCACAATCGAATAATGAATAAATTATTGATGTTGAGAACTTCAATGGCTATATTCTTGCATTTTGAATCACAGATTACTAAGGATGAAAGTATCTTCCCATTTTACAAGAAATACTTCATGGTTAGCTGTATGGATGCGTTGTCATTAATCAACTATTTCAATAAATTTTTCAACGGAGAATATCGACACGCAATTTCGTCTTTAACCAGTTTCAATGTTACAAAGTTTATTCAATTAGCTCTATCCAGCACAATTTTCAGTCTATTAGGAATTATACTGAGGATAGGTTTGGCCATCCATATGTTATCTTCTGAAGTACAAAAGTTATCGGCAACAACAGATGCAAGGATAAAAGAGTTAAATGCCAAAGTTGAAAAATTTAGTATCCTACAAAGAGATCTCGAGTCCGCCTTGGAGGGGATATATTGCTCTGCTTCGGAACATTTAAGATTCACCTACTTCCCCGTTTTTAAGATGCTAGCTTTATTCGATGTCATTGTTCAAAGAATGAGAAAGGGTGAACTATGGCACGGCATATTTACCATGATCCAGATGGAGCAAATGCATTCTAGAATAATTAAGACATTGAGCATTACATTAGGCGTTAAGTTAGATAAGAAGGATCGACTGCTAGAGGAATTGATGGCATCCAACCATGTCGCAAGTTTTAGTGTTGAAGATATAGATGAGCTGAATGGCAATATCAAAAAAGAAATTCAAATTTCCTCGGGATTGAAGCCCCCTGTAAACACGATTGATTTATCTAACGGCGAACCATTCGGGAGTGCTGCCCCCACCATCACCAAGACATGGAGTTCATCTTTAGACAATTTAGAAAAACTATCATCGGCAGCTGCAGTTGGTCAAAATTTGGACTACAACAGTGGTTTGCGTCAGGGTCCTTTGGCAGGTGGTGGTTCAAAAGAACAAACGCCAATGGCTCGAATAAATAGTTTGAACAATTCTGTCAATGCTACACCAATTGTCGATAATTCATCTGGGTCGCAACTTCCTAACGGGTTTGATAGAAGTCAAGCAAATGACACTCCTTTTCCAGGTTATTTTGGAGGTTTGGATTTATTTGATTATGACTTTTTGTTTGGAAATGATTTCGCTTAAGTCTTTTTATACCCCTATCTATTCATTTCATCAATTAATTAATATTATATAGCCACGAACTTATGAAACTGTCTGAATATGAAGTGCACAATATATATATTATATATATATATACAACGGTTAACTTTAGAAGAGTTCTTCCCTCTTAAACTTTCGAAAAATGATCGAACCAATATATTTGATCGAGCAAGACCTTCTCCTTCGCATATTTTACGGCTGGGATGGATACATCGCCTCTTGCAGCAAATCCGTGAGCTACACCACTGAAGAGGTCCAACTGGTAAATAGCGTGGTTATCTTTTAGTTTTTCTTCTGTCAAGTGTCTTAAGTTTGCCGGAAAGATGTGATCCTCTTCAGCTGCTGAAATCAATAATGGTCTTTTGCTATCAATCGCTTCAATTTCCTCAATGCTAACGAAAGAGGGATGTGCGATGGCTGCAGCGTTGGCGAGACCCACCTTGCCATTAATGTGTTGAACGGCGAACTTTGCACCAAAACAGTAACCCACAACGCCAATAAACTTCGGATCATATTCAAGTTTTAACAACTTCATGAATCCATCAACAATTTTCTTGGTGACTTCGGGAGAATGCCTTTGTAACCAGGCATCGCGATCAATTGGTTTATCCAATGGAATAGCATCACCGAACAGAATATCGGGCACAAAGACCATGT
Organism: Saccharomyces paradoxus; assembly: GCF_002079055.1. Classification (NCBI taxonomy): domain Eukaryota; kingdom Fungi; phylum Ascomycota; class Saccharomycetes; order Saccharomycetales; family Saccharomycetaceae; genus Saccharomyces; species Saccharomyces paradoxus. The sequence goes on from NC_047487.1 coordinate 42,618, forward strand.
ACCCAGCGTCAGCAAATTTGTCGGCCGTCAACAGAACGTTGTTGAATTTGTTGCCGTACACATCTGTCAAGATAACAATAACTTTCTCATTAGGGGATGTAGAGCCTGTTGCATATGTATCCAAGCCGAAGATTTCTTCATAACAGCCCTTGGCAGTTCCATCATGATAAACTCCTTCAAAGCAGCACTTGCCAGGTTGATGAGATGCCATTTAATTGACCTAATTTCGTTCTGCTGTGGTTAAACGTGAGAAAAACTTTAACTCTGCTGAGTTTTGCCACTTAACCAGCTTTCGTATGTTCCTTGCAAATGAATGTGGTTTGGCATTTTTTATCCCGAAAGAAAAAAAGAGCTCCGTTTTGGGCCCGCTATCATAGAACAGCAGCTTTTTCCCAGTATAGAAGCTTGGGCATCAATTATTTGTGGAACTTTGATGATTTAAATAGTTTCATCAGTGTGAAGGAGCATAGCGCCACGAAACCCACAGTGGACCCAAAAATTAGAGCCGTTTGCCTGTAATCGACATCTTTCGATGCGGTTTCTTCTGGCAATCCGGGAGTGTTCTTACCTGGATCAAGAGCGGCTTCTGTAATTTTTATGAACAATTCGTTGAGTGAACTTAGCCACCGCGATGATATGTGCAGTGGATGGTTCACAAAGAGCTCATCCGCTAGTTCATCTGGTTGGATTTGACACCTTTGTTGCTGTTTATCTAGATCAGCCTTAGAGGCTACGAATACCAACGGTAGATCTTGTAAATGGGTAAATTTGTCCAGAAGCGAAACTAAGTATGAGAACGATTCTGGGTCACTGGAATCGTATGTTAGACAGATTACATCACATTCTTTTAACTTATCTTTATTCTCTAGTATGGCATATTCTTGTTCTCCAAGTTCTTGCAAAATCAAATAGTACTGTTTCCCACCTTTCAATTCCAAACTGTTGACTGCAATTCTTGGTTTGATCGTTGGAGAATACTCCTCTGAGAACGATCTGCCCAAGAAGGCCTCTAGTAAAGAGCTTTTCCCGCAGCATGGCTTTCCAATGACAAAGCAATTAAAGACTTTCCTGTCATTGATATTAGATCTATAAAGTTTCCCGGAACGGCGTCTCATTTTCCTTGGCTTGGTTACTTGTAGAGCCAGTCTTGCATCCTCCTGAAAGCCAAAATACACCAAGTACGCGGTAGTTATGCTATAGTTCAAGAAAGTCGTCATACTCCATTGTGCTAACCAGCCTTGTAAGGTGATGCAGCCTTTGTTGTTTACAACAGTGGAGAAGGGGAAATTTGTTGAGGTCCATAGCTTGGGTAGCCCAGGTGTGCACTTAAATAGACGATGTAACTCTTGATTATTCAAACCACCATCATTGTCGATATCAAACTTTAAAAAAATATCTACAAGAAATCGGTACCCCTTGGGGCTCAATTCCACGCTGGAAGTGTCAGGAACAACCAACTTCGGATGAAGAATTTTGTCATTGATACACAAGGAATCTGTGTAGTGAAAGGTCCTTAGTATAGCCCATGTAGTCTCATGTCTCCCTCTTTCGGCGTATATTTTGTTTAGTACAAGGAAACCATCCTTCGTGATGCCTTTTCCAGGCACGTATAGCTTACGGTTAACGTACTCTTGATCGTGTTTAGAAATATCGAGAAGCAAATCTTTTATGAAATTTAGTTCGTTTACATCAATGCTCTTATTGAAGCACTTCTTTTGTAAATTCAAGATCTCGTTATCATCTAAGTATGAATCCTGGTTTAAATCGCACAAAAGAAAAATTCTTTTTAAGGCCATGACAGCTAGTGGCTTTAGTTCACCTACCATGGCATCGAATAAAGGTGATATTGGGTGTGTTATGGCTCTTTGGCAAAGATAAAACGCCTGGTTAAGATCAAATTGAGTCTTGGCACTTGTCTTAATGCAGGTGTCGATTTCTTTAAATTCCATCAGGATTGGAATAAATTCTTCATCTTCCACTTTGGTATCAATATCATCATCACTATTTTCTGACGCTGCCATTGCATTAGCATTGGCATTCGATATGGAATCGCATTTATTTTTGCAGAGAATGACAGGAATATTCAACCCCAGAGACCTGAAATGAGGCAACCAAAAGAGGGAGACATGTTCATACGATTCGTGATCGCAATACACAAGCCAAATGACGTCTGCGGACTTCAACTCATGGTCTAAAGCTATAAGGTCCGAATCTGAGGTGTCTATAAGTACTGTATTCGTAGGAGAATATGAAGGCGATGATGAGAAATCTCTTGGGATGCTGATGGGGGGCAGAACGTCCTGTATGGTCGGTATGAATTCAGCTTTTGTTAATGATACAACCAGACTGGATTTACCGACCCCTTCATCGCCGCAAATCACTACACGAATCGTTTCTTTAGTCATATTGTGTTGTTCAATCCGCTAGTTTTGTACTCAATTTTTATTTGTTCGATGCTCAAATTTCATTCTTTTGTTTTGAGGGTAAAAACAACTATATCAAATGTTTGAAGATCTAAAGTCATCAACTAAATGAATTACTTGAGAGTGACTGGGTGTTGCATTAAATAATTAGATACATAATACTTAAGAATTATTGATGGATAGGTTGAAAAGTTTTGATCTCAATGACTCGTTTTCCTGTTCTAAGGCCTTGATCCGAGCTTCTGAAGCGTTTGCATCCAGCTTTCGTCTTTCTCTTTCGGATATCCATCTTCTTTGCAACTCCTCTATTCGTAAGCTCAGTTCTTTATTTGGAGCAGCCGCTGGTTCATCGTCCTGTTGATGTTGCTGCTCTGGAGTTTCCATGGCAATCAGCGAAGAGATATATGAATCTATTATGGATTCTAGTGCAGTCTCTATAAAAGTGTAAAGTGACTCTAGTTTGGGCTGAATCGTATTCAGGTTTTTCAGCACATTTGGTATTGATTTTATTGATTTCATCTTCCTGTCAAACTGGACTATAGAGCTTTCTTGTAAGATTTTCTGAAGGATACGGAAAACACTGTCAAGATGTAATAAAAGATTCTGATTGAACTTGATGAAATTGGTCTCATATTGGGATAGTATTAAATTTTGATTGTCCAAAGTATTCAATTGGTTTTTCAATTGATAATTCTCCAGATCTAATTTGTCTAATTGGTTTTGTATTATTTGGAATTCTTCTGATTTATCGATTTGAAGGTCATTAATTTGCTTTTCTAAGTCATTGATGTAGCTGTCCCAATTATTTTCTTTTAGTTTATTAATCTTTGTCTGAGTTTCCAGTTCTTTGGTTAAAACTTTCTCATTTTGTTCCATTCTACTAATATCTTTCTTCAACTTTTCTAAATTCTTTATCAAGGCAGATTGTGATTCGATCTTTTCCTTCAATTGAGATATCAAATGATCTTGTTTTTGTATGACCGAATTAGAGTTTTCTTCCAATTCTAAGGAATCCAGCAGATGAGATTGCTCATTTAGTTTGGACGCTATCATCTTCTCTAATTTTTGCGATTTTTCAAATTTTAGTCTAATGGAATTTATAAATTGATCATATTCCTTGTGTAAATTTTCAATCACAATCTCCAATTGAGTGTCCAAGGTTTTCTCGAAATGAGACTCGACGGTTGAAATGGGTAAGGAAGTACTGTTTGCCATTACATTCTCTGTATCAATTTGATTGTTATTGTCATGAATTTCATCATTCTGGAATCCACTATCAGCATCATCCTGCTCACTTGATAGCGAACCCTTGCTTTCGAAGTGTGATCTTGCAGGAGAAGACTGAGCCAGTGAACGGAATTCTTCCTCATCCTCTTTTGGTTCTGCTTGACCTTTGGAATGCAAAAAATCCTGCAAGAATTGCATGATGAATTTGGATAAAGTATCCATTTTTTCAAGTACGTAATCGGAGCTCAATTCTAAAGTTTCCTCCAGGCCTTCCCTCTCCTCTTTATCAAGAAGATGAGCATTTTCATCTTGCCCATCAAAATGCGTCAATATAAAGGACAGTAGATGGTTGATTGTATTTACTATACTTTCTGAATTTTCCAAATTCTCCTGAACAAATTGTAGTGTATCTTGGTACTCAGTCTCCCTCGTCTTCAAACTCTGTTTCAATTTGTTTATTTCGAGATTTAGACCTTCGATAATCGAATTTTTAAAGTCAGCGTCATTGGCCATTGATGGTGCATTGCCATCCTTATTGGAGATTCTGCGAATGTATTCATAGAGCACTTGGATCTTGATTTTGGCATTAGTCAATTCTTTCTCCAAATTTTTGACTTTGTTGGAATCGTTCCCCAGGCTGGGCTTCATGGGATCGTTATGAGATGACCTCGTGGTCACAGAGTCCCTGAACGATGGTATAGACATCCCAGAATCCATCGAGTTCGTGAACTCGCTGTCGTCATCGTCATCAATGTTGTCGTTATTACGGAGATACCTGCTACTAGGAATCCATCGACGTACCATGGCTGTAAATTTCTTTATGTTGTTTGCATGATTTTTTGATATCAGTGTTGCTAATGTGAAATTTCGCGATTCCAATTAAAATAATAAATACATATAAAAAGAATATACACAGAGGGAAACAAAAGTAAACTAAAAGTGATACTTACATGGGCTTTTTTTGGTTCCAAAATCGTTCATGAAGATGCCGGACCCTTCCCACTTGCCTTCTTAGTGGTCAATTGCAGGCCATGCCATCTGGAAATATCATCCTTCAAAATTCTGTTCACTAGCTGGTGCTGCTTGATGAGACTCAGTCCGTTGAACTTTTTGCTTGTTATGTTGATGGCAAACATGGACCCACAGCCACCGGAAACGTCTTGCACTTTACATACTTCAGGTTCCAGTTCCTGTTGTAGTTTATCCGTGATCATCTCCTCTTCCGGGGTCATTGCCATCTGCGTGGAGTACCAAAGCTTTGGACCCGTCAAGATCGTTGGCCACCGGGCATTCTTGACAGATATAGAACGTAGCATGGTCTGTGAGCGCTTCATTCCTGTGTTTTATCTTCCCTTTTCGCTTTTATGGTTCTTAGTGACCAAATAAAGAAACTTATATATGTTCCGGAATGACGAATCAAAAAGAGAGTAGAATCATTAGCAGGAAACGAGAGTGGAAAGAAAATAATGTTCAAGAGAGCAATGAGCACAGATGGTCCCGTGGCACGTACCATCCTGAAGAGACTGGAACGTGGTTTTCCAGATTACAAAAACTTTGCATTTGGCCTCTATAACGACTCTCACAAGCATAAGGGCCATGCTGGTGTGCAGGGGAATGTCTCTGCTGAGACACATTTCCGAATCGAGATGGTTAGTAAAAAGTTTGAGGGTCTAAAACTTCCACAACGCCATCGTATGGTTTATTCTCTCTTGCAAGACGAGATGGCGCAGACGAACGGTATCCATGCTTTACAATTATCACTAAAGACCCCACAGGAGTATGAGTCCAAGGCCAAATAGAATAAATAAGTGTACATGTTAAATATTTTGTTTTATTTCCCCTACATATATATATGTGTATTTACTTTACGTACGTATAAGGTTTAGTCATCATGAACCAGCGTCTTTTCGTACTGTTCTAAGGACATTAGACCCTCGACCTGTTCCACATTAACGCCTTCACCAAGCTTCATCTTGACTAGCCAGCCGTCACCCATAGGGTCTTCATTCACCACACCTGGATTTTCCTCGAGATTAGTGTTGATTTCCTCCACGGTACCATCGGCAGGCTGATAGATCTCAGAAGCTGATTTGACGGACTCGATGGACCCTAGCGACTCACCTTGGGCAATCTCGGTACCCACCTCTGGTAACTCAACATAGGTAGCGTCCCCGAGGGCATCAGTGGCGTACTTTGTAATTCCGACAAAGGCAGTCTGGTCCTGATGCACAGCTATCCACTCATGTTGGGCAGTGTATCTCACTGCTTGAGGCCCTTGGGATGAGTACAAGAATGGTAGTTTGTTCTTGTTCAGGGCATTGCTGGAGCTGTTTCTCAAAAACAACTTGCCCACGGTGGGCATGCGGGTGGTCCATAATCTAGTAGTGCGTAACATTGTCGATGTGGTATGTCTTTATGCAGACTTTCTACTTCCCATTACCAACTTGTTTGTTGGTCTGTATATATAGAAGAAGAGTTAGCGGAAGTGACTCCGCCGCTGAATGACTCCTTACGGAAGTGTCAAAATTGCGACGTCCCTATAGCACAGAATGATAGATAAAACATTGGTTCGCAAGTGAAGGCAGACGTATACATGCATATATAGTATAGTATATATAGTGAGAGTAGTCACTTTAGCCTGTCGAGCAGTGAATCGCACTGCTTGTGCAAGCCTTCATCTTCTTGCTTGAGTTGATGCAGCAGGTCGCGGACAGTGTCCTGCACTGGAGGTCTAAACATAATGAGAAACTTTAGCGTTTGAAAGCCAAGGGAACTTCTTGCCGGGTCCAGGCAGATAGGCTTCAGTGCCCCGAGATGGTCGCATTGAAGACTGGGCAGTTCGCTCATAAGTCTGATGAAGAATCGTCTGTGCTTGTTTTCAAGGAATGGACCCAGGGACTCGAGAACTCTCAAAGACCATTTTTTGTAGTTGGAAGGCTCTTGACGCTGCGAGGTTTGAAAGAACCATTCCTCGTTGAGCCATTCGATGATCAAACTGACGCGTTGTTCGAAATCTTGGATGAAGAAGCTAAGCAGTTCTTCACGAATTAGGTCACTGGCCTCTTGTGCTGCGATTCCTCTCGTAATCAGTCTGATCAAGACGTGTAGCCATGACGAGGAGTCGTCATCGTCCAGTAATATGGGGGAAGAAGATGAAGATTTTGCCGGAGTGATATCCTGGTGACTGGATAGTTCAAAGAGTTTGGTGGTCAGCCTGGAGAGGTACTTTAGTTTTTCATCCTGTGTCAATGAGTCAGGTTCAAAAGGAGGTGCGATCTCCTTTGTTGCAGAACTCGATCCGTTGGCCTCGCCTGAGTTTTCTTGGGCACTCTCCTCTTGTTGTAGCATCTTCTGCATTCGATCATCGTCTTCAGGTTCCTCGGGTTCCTCCGCTAGTTCCTCTGTTTCCCTTTTGATTTTCTTATTATCAGCCGCTGTGTCATCGACTCCAACTTCTTTGTCGTTGCTGCTGTCATCATCATCGTCCGATTTCCTCTTTGATGACGATGAGGACGGTACGGAATTGGCGTATGTGTTCATCAGATCTGTGTACCTTGAAGCAACGATGGACAATCCGGTGATCAATTTCGTAGTGTCCATTTGTAAGATGGCCTCTGTGGACAGCTTGATGAGCATGTCATTGGGAAGCTGGGTCACATCCTGATTGGAGTTCGAACTGTTCATCAACGAGTACACGGACGAGTAGGTGTTGTTGATCGGTTTGGGAGAGTTGTTGAAAAAAGTGCTTCCCTGATGTGAGGCCTTGTTGAGGGTGTATTTCTGCAATATTTTTAGTTGATCAAGCATGTTTTCAGTTGAAGACCCCATTGTAGGTGCAGAAACAGGCGTGGAAGTATTGGTGGACATGCCTAGAGTAGATTGTAACGCGGATAGTTGTCTTTTCCATAGCGAGATATACTTTAGTTTGTCCTGCCTGGACAGCGATTTTTTGCTATTGCCCTTGGAAGGGTCAAAGTTCAAAATTCCCTTGCTCTTGGTCTCCTCACCAATTACATGTAAAGTCTGAGAAATCTTGGTGAGCTTGGAGTAGATCGATGACCCTGATCCGGATGAGAGGGACTTGGTAATGATTTGATTTTTCAACCCAAATTGCACAAAATTCTTGTAGGCTCTTTCAACAAATCTCTTGGATAGCTTGTAATTCAGGTCAGATTTTCCCTCTAGGGGAAACTTGGCGTCCACGTTGAAACGCAACAGTCCGGAAAGAATTCTTATTGTTGTCTGCGGCCTTCTCTTGATGACGAAGGATAAGGAATTGATGATGCCGATGAAAACGGGCGAGATCATGTATTGTTCTTCGATTAGGTAGTTTAGCAGCATATCCAGGAGCCTCTTAGCCTCGCTCTCCAGGGCTGCTTTGTTCAACACAGGGTGGTTATCGGGGATGGTAGATGAATTAATCTCGTTGCCGCCGGAAGACTTGGTCTGTGACAACACGACCTCAGACATGAACTTGATAGTCGCTAATTTCACGCCGATATTCTGATCAATCTGCACTAGCCATTGCTCAACATCACTTTCGTCGTCAATGGTGGTACGTAAAGGATACGCAGTTCTCCAGTGCGAGAGCACGAACTTCTTCAGTATACACAGCTGATCAAACATTTCCTGGTTTGAAGTCTTAGCAACCAGATCCAACACCAGCGGGTATGAAGCGCACATAATAAGCACGATGTTCTTATACACTAGCACGTCCGTGGTGGACTGAGCCATAGCAAGAAGTAGTGGCAGATATTGAGCAGCAATAAACGGTCTCTCTGTATTCGCAATTGGCGAGTCCATCGACACTACGTCTAGAACCAACTGTGTGAAAAACTTGGCCAAAGGCAACTTCAGTTTGCTGAGGTTACCGTTGTGGTACATGGATGCCGTAGTCTCGAGCACCTTGGGCAGCATCTCCGTTGGATTATTGTGCATGGCCAGCGTCTTAGCCTGTAGCAATTGCTCCATCTCTGCAGATGACATTGCGCTGCTCAGTGATATTTATATGGTCACTGCTACGATTCGAGCATCTGTTCAGTTAAATACTAACGGTTAAAAGGTATTGAAGTATGGCAACTTTTCACATCTTTATCAAGTCACCTTATACGATTGGACATCAGAACGGCAATTTTCCATCAAATAAAAGAGGAAACCACGCCATTATGAAGGAAAGCAAGTTTTATTTCGTATAGATGCGGAGGAGGACAGTGATATAACACACATAGCTAGACACAATAGACATCATGAAGAGGTCCACGTTGCTGTCGTTGGACGCATTCGCTAAGACCGAAGAGGACGTACGAGTCCGCACCAGGGCCGGCGGGCTGATTACTCTATCGTGCATCCTGACCACGCTATTCCTGCTGGTTAACGAGTGGAGACAGTTCAACTCTGTGGTAACAAGACCACAATTGGTGGTGGACCGTGACCGACATGCGAAGCTGGAGCTTAATATGGACGTAACTTTCCCATCAATGCCGTGTGACCTGGTCAATCTCGATATCATGGATGACTCCGGAGAGTTGCAACTGGACATCCTTGACGCTGGGTTCACGATGACCAGGTTAGATGGTGAGGGCCGCCCCGTAGGAGATACCACTGAGTTACATGTGGGTGGGAACAGTGACGGTAACACGCCGGTTAATGACGATCCCAACTATTGTGGGCCATGTTACGGTGCCAAAGATCAGTCGCAGAATGAGAATCTGGCACAGGAAGACAAGGTGTGCTGCCAAGACTGTGATACAGTAAGATCTGCGTATCTGGAGAAAGGCTGGGCTTTTTTTGATGGGAAGAATGTCGAGCAGTGTGAAAGAGAGGGCTACGTAAGCAAGATCAACGAGCATTTGAATGAGGGCTGCAGGATCAAAGGATCTGCGCAGATTAATAGGATTCAGGGGAATCTTCACTTTGCCCCTGGAAAACCTTACCAGAATACATATGGACACTTTCATGATACTTCTTTGTACGAGAAGACCCCAAACCTGAACTTCAACCACATCATCAATCATTTGAGCTTTGGAAAGCCGATCCAGTCTCACCATAAGTTGCTAGATAATGATAAGCGCCACGGCGGTGCCATAGTTGCCACTTCTCCCTTGGACGGGCGCCAAGTGTTCCCGGACAGGGCTACGCAATTCCATCAGTTCTCGTATTTCGCTAAGATAGTTCCTACCAGATACGAGTACTTGGACAATGTCGTCATTGAGACCGCGCAGTTCAGCGCCACGTATCACTCCCGCCCTCTTATCGGTGGAAGGGACAAGGATCATCCAAACACACTTCACGCTAGGGGTGGTATTCCTGGCCTGTTCGTGTTCTTCGAAATGTCTCCATTGAAAGTCATCAATAAGGAACAGCACGGCCAAACTTGGTCCGGCTTCATCTTGAATTGTATCACCAGCATCGGTGGTGTCCTAGCTGTGGGCACCGTCATGGACAAGCTATTCTACAAGGCACAGAGATCTATCTGGGGAAAGAAGAGCCAGTAGAAAAGGCCATCATAAGGAGGGCCCTTTCTGTATACTACTACTACATAATATATAGTATAGAAATTGATATCATTACTTGTATACGTATCATATTGTACGAATAATCGCGAAGGACGACGCACTTGTGTGAAGAAGTGAAAACAGAAGCTTTAAAGCAGAAACAGAACAAGAATGTGATCATGGTAAGATTGCAGAAGAGCCATTGCTGTTACCATTTTATTGTTTAGCCCTACCAAGACCTGTCTGCTAGTCCAACCCGAGAGATCATGGCGATCCAAACCCGTTTTGCCTCGGGCACATCTTTATCCGATCTGAAACCCAAACCAAGTGCAACTTCCATTTCCATACCCATGCAAAACGTCATGAACAAGCCTGTCACTGAACAGGACTCACTTTTTCACATATGTGCCAACATCCGGAGAAGGCTGGAGGTGTTGCCTCAGCTCAAACCCTTTTTGCAATTGGCCTACCAGTCGAGCGAGGTCTTAAGTGAAAGACAATCTCTGCTGCTTTCCCAAAAGCAGCATCAGGAGCTGCTCAAGTCGAATGGCGCTAACCGAGACAGTAACGACATGGCACCCACTTTACGATCGAGTTCTATATCCACAGCCACCAGTCTCATGTCAATGGAAGGTATATCATATACGAGCTCGAATCCCTCGGTCAGCCCAAATATGGAGGACACTTTACTGACTTTTAGTATGGGTATTTTGCCCATTACCATGGATTGCGACCCTGTGACACAATTATCACAGTTGTTTCAACAAGGGGCACCGCTGTGTATACTCTTTAACTCTGTCAAACCGCAGTTCAAACTGCCAGTAATAGCTTCTGACGATTTGAAAGTCTGTAAAAAATCCATCTACGATTTCATATTGGGGTGCAAGAAGCATTTTGCATTTAATGATGAGGAACTTTTTACGATATCCGATGTCTTTGCCAACTCTACTTCACAACTAGTGAAAGTGCTAGAAGTGGTGGAAACGCTTATGAACTCCTGCCCTACTATTTTCCCCTCTAGGAGCAAAACACAACAAATTATGAATGCGGAAAACCAACATCAACATCAGCCTCAGCAGTTATCAAAGAAGCATAACGATTACGTTAAAATTATCAAGGAATTTGTTGCAACGGAAAGAAAATATGTTCATGACTTAGAAATTTTGGATAAATATAGACAGCAGTTATTGGACAGCAATCTAATAACGTCTGAAGAGTTGTATATGTTGTTTCCCAACTTGGGCGATGCTATAGATTTCCAAAGAAGATTCCTAATATCCTTGGAGATAAATGCTCTAGTGGAACCTTCCAAACAAAGAATCGGAGCCCTTTTCATGCATTCCAAGCATTTTTTCAAGCTATATGAACCTTGGTCCATTGGCCAAAATGCAGCCATCGAATTCCTCTCTTCAACTTTACACAAGATGAGAGTTGATGAATCACAGAAGTTCATAATTAACAATAAACTGGAATTACAGTCCTTCCTTTATAAACCCGTGCAAAGACTTTGTAGGTATCCCCTGTTGGTCAAAGAACTGCTGGCTGAATCGAGTGACGATAACAATACGAAAGAACTTGAAGCTGCTTTGGATATCTCCAAGAATATTGCAAGAAGTATCAATGAAAATCAAAGAAGAACAGAAAATCATCAAGTGGTGAAAAAACTTTATGGTAGGGTGGTGAATTGGAAGGGTTATAGAATCTCTAAGTTCGGTGAGTTATTATATTTCGATAAAGTGTTCATTTCAACAACGAACAGCTCCTCGGAACCTGAAAGAGAATTTGAGGTTTACCTTTTTGAAAAAATCATCATTCTTTTTTCAGAAGTGGTAACTAAGAAATCCACTTCATCGCTAATTCTTAAGAAGAAATCTTCAACCTCAGCATCAATGTCCGCCTCGAATATAACGGACAACAATGGCAGCCCTCACCACAATTACCATAAGAGGCATAGCAATAGTAGTACCAGTAATAATATCCATTTATCTTCGTCATCAGCAGCGGCGATAATACATTCCAGTAGCAATAGCAGTGACACCAATTCGAACAACTCGTCATCATCCTCACTATTCAAGCTATCCGCTAACGAACCTAAACTGGATTTAAGAGGTAGAATTATGATAATGAATTTGAACCAAATAATACCGCAAAATAACAGGTCATTAAATATAACATGGGAATCCATAAAAGAGCAAGGTAATTTTCTTCTGAAGTTTAAAAATGAGGAAACAAGAGATAATTGGTCATCGTGTTTACAACAATTGATCCATGATTTGAAGAATGAACAGTTTAAAGCAAGGCATCACTCGACAACATCGACGACCTCATCTACAGCTAAATCATCTTCATTAATGTCACCTACGTCAACTATGAATACGCCAAATCATCACAACAGCCGCCAGACACACGATAGTATGGCTTCTTTCTCCAGTTCTCATATGAAAAGGGTTTCGGATGTCTTACCTAAACGGAGAACCACTTCATCGAGTTTCGAAAGTGAGATTAAATCCATCTCAGAAAACTTCAAAAATTCTATTCCAGAATCTTCCATACTCTTCAGGATATCGTATAATAACAACAGTACTAGTACTACTAGTAGCGAGATTTTCACACTTCTAGTAGAAAAAGTTTGGAATTTTGACGATTTGATAGTGGCAATCAATTCCAAGATTTCGAATACACATAATAACACTGTTCCGCCAATCACCAAGATCAAATATCAAGATGAAGATGGGGATTTTGTTGTGTTAGGCAGCGATGAAGATTGGAATGTTGCTAAAGAAATGTTGGCAGAAAACAATGAGAAATTCTTGAATATTCGTTTGTATTGATAAATAGAGCAAGTACAGCAAACATTAAGTAATTCAAGAAAAAACCTTAGATAGAGAAGAGCAGATGTTGAAGTTATATCCATTATATTCGATCGACACTTAATATTAAAATATTTATGTGGAGGGTGAGAAAAAATGTATAATATGATTAAAGAAATAAAGAGAGGAACGATAATAATACGTCTAGATCGCTTTTTAGGTGGTGTGTTTTTATAATTTTTTTTTTTTTTTTTGGTAATTCTATGCAAATGTAATATAAGTATTTAGAAAAATAATGAGTCCTGTGAAAATAAAAAGAAAAAAAGATCATCAATGTATGTTAACATATTTGCTTTGCGTATTTTAATTTAGTTGTTGTTAAATGCATTTTTTGTCGTTTCAGCGAGTTTTCTTGAGGTTGCTACTATCATTAAAATCACAATCCACAGAGGAAGTCGATCTCTTTTTCAGTTGTGTTGGGGCGGCGCATGGGTGAGCATTGGTCATGGGCCTGACAGGGAATAATCTTTTTGAACGCACAGATAAATTTTGTAGTAATTTTCTATTTGACATAAGAGATGGTGTGGTAGGAGTTAGTGGACTTGGCCAAAAGATGCTTGAATTTTGTGGGATGCTCAGTGACCTTTTAAAAGAGTTTTGAGTAGAAGAGAACGAACCTGAATGTGAATGGTGTGATGCAGAGTCTGGGGTCGTCATTGAACTTGAAGTCTTGTAAGGAGAATTGAATGGAGATGGAGAGGAGGAAGATGACGTTGGAGTGAAAGCAAAGGGTGGAGAAATGTTCTCTTTGGTTAACCTTCTTAAATGAGTGTGATCCGAGAAGTAGTCTGTAGCTGCAGATGAAACCGTGGCGCTCTTGGGAGTAGTAGCATTGGAGTAAACACAAGTCAATGAATCGTAGTCAAAGGACTGAGAAAAGATGTTAGTATACATGGTTTCCAATTCCTGTGAACGGTAGAATTCTTCCAGTTTCAATTGAATACAATAGTTTTGTAATGCGTCCAAGAGAGACTTTGCTAAAGAGGTCTTATTGTTGTTCAAATATTTTGATTTGAAACTGGAGGGGAAAGAATCTTGGTCCATTGCTACATCCAATAATGTATTAGAAATTTCTGATAATTTGATATCTAGATCTTCGCCGTCTTCCTCCAAAGCCAGATTGAAATTTTCCCAAACATTTGAATTATAGTAGTTCAAAGATAATTTGATGAGGTTAATTGCACCCAGTGCAATTAGTGAACGATCATATTTAAATGATAATTCGAGATTGAAGGAAGCTAACTCGCACAACATAATGGCGCCCAATTTGATCTCGTTGATGTTAAAAGAGGGGCCCTGAGAAGAGGACGATTTATTAATAGCAGTACCAGCAGCGTTATTTAATAAGGCCAGTTTCTGTTGAATGAAAGCTTCCAAAGGGGCAGAAAGGACAACGCCAGGCGACAACGGGGACGTGGATTGGAACAAAAAGATGTCGATGTAGGAGTCGAATGTTGCCGATTGACAGATGGACCAATCGAGTGATTTGAAAAGATGCATTTCCATAGTTGTGAATTGCTTTATGGAATATTGATTGCAACACAAGTTTTGCAAGACTTTCAAAGTGGCCATTCTATTCTTGGAATCCCAAAATTTGGACGAAATCCAAAGCGCGGTCAAGGACAAAAGCTGATAGTTGTAACTCTTGATGATAAACCGCGAGGAATACTTGTCCAAGATAGTGAAAGTAAGGAACAAAGTCGAGGTAGATAGATTGAGTCTCGTGTGACAGTACATGATGAAGTCAAAGATCAAGAAACGCATCTTTGGGTTAACCTGCGGCTGAGAGGTAAAGTTGGTCAGGTTATACAGCGGCCTTTCTGTGTGGGAGAGCCGAAAATAATGGTCCAATTGATCATTGTTGTACTCGCTAATGGCTGAGTGATGTGCTTGTAACTCCCTTTTCACGAGATTAGGGTTTTTAGACTTTGCACTAGCAATGGCCCGCCTCTTTTGCAAGAGCAAGGGCAAATTTGGACACGAGGCAGCGCTGGCAGCAGCAGTGGCGGTGGAAGTGCCTGTAGCGGTAGCATAGCTTGCATTAGCGTATCTAATTATGGTATCTTTCAATATGGCCATGGTACAGAAAGCGTATCAAATGAGTGTCTTGAACGAGAGTAAAAAGGAAATGCAATGGAATGTAAGAAATGCTATGGGTCAGAAAAGAAATGCAGAGGAGATAAACCGAATGAGGAAATGCAATGGATACGTTGAGTTGGAAGTGGGAGCTTGTGACTGGGATTCGAGTGGATGCTTGCTTCTGATGCTAGTATAGAGAAAAAAGAGGGAGAAAAGAAAAGAGAAATAGAAAAAGGTTGGTTTAAGTCAGCAGAGGAGACTATTCGGGCAATTCGTTTCCTAATAAGTATAATCCTCTTTCCTCAGAAATCCATTTGACTGGCAGACTCACTAGTAGAAGAAAAACAAGAAAGAAATTGTGTGAAAGTACACTATACAAGAAAATGTTTAAGAAGAAGATTAAATGCTCGAGGGAAGTGCAGATATACAAATTATAAATAGGTAAGAGGAAGAAAAAAAAAGATGAGGGCAAAAAACTAAGGCCAAATATGGAAATGTGGCAGAGGAACAGCAATCCGATAGTAATTATGCAACTTGATCATTACAGTGAGAACAGGCTTGGTAATTTCTTTTTCTTGCCTGATAATTTTTCACTTTTTCTTTTTTTTTTCTTCAAAGTGCACAATTTAGGGTTTGAGCACAGCGTTTAGTTGCGACACTTCCCCAGGAGGAAAATCGGCCACTTTTGCTGGGGGAGGGAAGAAGGGGGGAAGAGCTTAGAAAGCCCTATCGCAATGAGAGGGACTGATCCATATCAGCATACTTTTGGTATCATCACGGTGGCAGAATTGAGATAGTGAATGAGTTAGCTGTTTTACAGGCCAAGTGCCCAAACGAGACGAATGGCGACATTTGCCCGTCAAGAAAACCCGCCGAATTTTTTCCTAAATTGGTAAAACAGCCATGCACCGCAGCACGTCGACGAGTTCATATTTCCGATTTGGGAAATTTCCCAAATCGGAAATATGACCCGTGCGGGCGTCTCTGTCAGCCCCGTGGTCGCGAGCACAGAAGGTGCCGTACCCCTGGGGGTAGTTTTTTACCGCCGTGGCACACGATAAAGGTGCAACTTCTGATAATCGAAGTGAATAATTAAATGAAAACTAAAATTGATTGTGGCTGCTCTAGGACATTATTTTTTACTTGGCTATTTACACGTACTTACGCTGGCTGTATATCATTTAAGGGGCCGAGGACGAAGAGGGCGGACCCGAGATCATCCGGTCTAAGAAACGGGTCATCCGGTCCTTAGCACTGTCTACACTATCTAGGGCAGGACGGACATCCACGTGGAAAGTAGGCATTCCGTTTTCGTCGTCAGGCCCTCCGTAGAAATCCAATATGTATCTAACTTCTTTGAAGGCTGGAGGTTGTTGCTCCGCTTTACGCTCGCCTCGGAGTACAATCCAGTCGTGCCTGTCGAAAGGCAGTTCTTGGCTGAAGTGGGAAGGGAACAGGAGGCCGCACAGGTGCATCCAACGGGCGCGAGGACTCAAGACGCCCGGTTTTCCCATGAATTTCAATAGCTTAGGTTGCACATGGCTCTCATCTGTGTGCGGTTTTTCCCATTCGAGCACTTCCTGCCAGCACCCTTCATTTAGAAAATTGTGGACCTGCACCATAGACTCGACTGCATCCTCGGCGACTTCGCCGCTATCGCTAATCTTGCCCTTTCTAACCATAGCATTGTACATCTGCTGTGGAGAAGGATACTCCCAGAACTCGTTACTGTCTGGACTCTTGGGTATGCTGGAGATAGTCCGATCAACGGGCAAGTCCATCTTTTGGCCAGGCTGTTTGGATGCAGCCAACTCTGGCATATTGTTCAGCGGGTTTATTCTGTCTTCATCTCCTTGCATAACAGGGCACTCGGAAGGTGGTGGTGACGACGACGACGACGACTCGTGCATGACTGGACACCCTGACATGGATGTTGCTGCTGCCCCACCAACATTTTTACCCGTATTTTTTTGATCTGCCCAAAACCAACCCATTTTTTGTAGTTTGTACTATATTTGTTTTGCTTTATGTGCGCTATTCGTATGCTATCTATTAGCTGCCTATCTCATTTTTCTTGGTATTTGCTTTTAAAGACGAGAAATTTTTTGATTATCATTTCCCGATGAAAAGAAAAAAAGGGAAAAATCGATAAAAAGAGCCAAGTAGAGAGAACAAAATAGAAAATGAAGTGGGGGCGAAAACATCCCATGCCGCGCGAGAGATATTTTAATATTTCCGTACTTCACAATATGTGCGGCGCTATCATACGTAACTTTTTTTTTTCTTTAAACACGTAATTCGGTCACACTTTTCACAGTGTTGCAAAAACGTCTTAATAGAGTGGTTGGTGCTGTATAATGCAACTTGTTTCCCCTCGAAAGCATTATTGATTATTTTGTTTGAACCTGTTGCATTGTTGTATGGCTGTATTGCCACTGGCGTTTTCTTTTAGGCACCTAATATTAAGCGCTACTAAGCCACCCTCACCGTAAAGTACTTTTCTTAGTTGCATGCTTATTGAGATTGGCCATACATTATGAGGACTCTAGAGGACCGATATGATACACACCAAAAACATAGGCACCGGCGATTAGATCAAAGGCCCGGATAGCGAAAAAGCGAATAGAAAAAAAAGAAAAAGGAAAGAAATTGTCCTGGTGAGCGTTGGTGACGATTTCTCATGACTTCCGTTAGGGTTATTACCGAAGTTTATCAACATTGGAGTAGGTTCGTTTACTACTTCCACATGTAGAGTAAATTAAAGGTACTATGGGCGAGAGAACTCACAGATTGCATGACCGTCCGGTAAAGACGAAGGAACCTTTTTCTTTTTCTATATATTATTTCTCATTCTCGGGGAAATTTTGTATCTAAACATAAATAAGTGAAGCAGGATAAAAAAAGTAAATGCCCATCTGGGGAATAAGAGGAAAACCGAGGAAAACCGAGGAAAACCTCTATCCCGGCTTATAGAGACAAATAACAATTTCCTTGCGGATACAGATGGGCAACTTTAACTCTTTCCGCGTATAAAACAAGATATTTTCGCTCGGGTGCGTTGCATGAAGAATAACTAAGTCTTTTTCTCCGGATACAAGAAGAGTTGAAATGAATAAGTTTGGTCGGAAATACCAGCTTCGCCTCCCCTGTTCATAACAATCCCACTTCAATAATTTGAAAAGGTTTATTTCCGTAACTATTTAAGATGACTTGAGGTGCTGGTACTCTGAAGCTTGGCCTCCGTATAAAGCAATATGTGAAAAAGTTAACTTATTTTTTGTTCTAATTTTTCATTATTGGACTTGATCCAAATGTAAATAAATAATTCTCAACCGAAAAATGAAAAAAAAAAATAGCCGCCGCGACCCCGGATCGTCGGTTGTGACACCGTCAGGGTAGCGCCTTTTCCAAATTTTAAAACTAAAAAAAAAGGAAGTGAATAGCTAATTTTTCCGGCACGAAGATTTTCGCTACCCGAAAGTTTTTCCGGTAGGGCGGATGGAAAAGGAAAGATCAATGAGAAAAAACATACACCCACACATCGGGCTTCCACAATTTCGGCTCTATTGTTTTCCCATCTCGCGCAACGGCGGGATTCCTCTATGGCGTGTGATGTGCGTATCTGTTACTTCATCCAGAAACTGGCACTCGACATAACTCTGCCACGTGGGTCGTTTTGCTATTGACGTATTGGGAAATTTCCATAGTAGAACTCAACATGGTAGCTACGTAAAAGTGTCCCGTACCGTCACAAAGTGTTCTTCTGCTAATCTTTCTCCTTTCGTTAAACTCAGTTGAGTTGAGTGAGTGCTTTTGTTCAAAGGATCTTAGCTAAATGCATATTTTTTTTCTTGGTAATGAATGCTTGTGATGTCTTCCAAGTTATTTCCTTTCCTTCCCATGATGCTAGGTACCTTTAGTGTCTTCCTGAAAAAAAAAAGGCTCGCCATCAAAACAGTATTCGTTGGCTTTTTTTTTCTGAATTATAAATACTCTTTAGTAACTTTTCATTTTCAAGAACCTCTTTTTTCCGGTTATATATGGCTTTAAAAGATGCTTTCAATATTCTATTTTGTATATAATCTTTTTCACATTTCGGTTTTTACTCTTGGCTTGTTTATTATTCTCTATTGATTCTGTTTACAAGATACCAATCAAAACAAATAAAACATCATCACAATGTCTAGATTAGAAAGATTGACCTCATTAAACGTTGTTGCTGGTTCCGACTTGAGAAGAACCTCCATCATTGGTACCATCGGTCCAAAGACCAACAACCCAGAAACCTTGGTTGCTTTGAGAAAGGCTGGTTTGAACATTGTTCGTATGAACTTCTCTCACGGTTCTTACGAATACCACAAGTCTGTCATTGACAACGCCAGAAAGTCCGAAGAATTGTACCCAGGTAGACCATTGGCTATTGCTTTGGACACCAAGGGTCCAGAAATCAGAACTGGTACCACCACCAACGATGTTGACTACCCAATCCCACCAAACCACGAAATGATCTTCACCACTGATGACAAGTACGCCAAGGCTTGTGACGACAAGATTATGTACGTTGACTACAAGAACATCACCAAGGTCATCTCTGCTGGTAGAATCATCTACGTTGATGATGGTGTTTTGTCTTTCCAAGTTTTGGAAGTCGTTGACGACAAGACTTTGAAGGTCAAGGCCTTGAACGCCGGTAAGATCTGTTCCCACAAGGGTGTCAACTTACCAGGTACCGATGTCGATTTGCCAGCTTTGTCTGAAAAGGACAAGGAAGATTTGAGATTCGGTGTCAGAAACGGTGTCCACATGGTCTTCGCTTCTTTCATCAGAACCGCCAACGATGTTTTGACCATCAGAGAAGTCTTGGGTGAACAAGGTAAGGACGTCAAGATCATTGTCAAGATTGAAAACCAACAAGGTGTTAACAACTTTGACGACATCTTGAAGGTCACTGACGGTGTTATGGTTGCCAGAGGTGACTTGGGTATTGAAATCCCAGCTCCAGAAGTCTTGGCTGTTCAAAAGAAATTGATCGCTAAGTCTAACTTGGCCGGTAAGCCAGTTATCTGTGCTACCCAAATGTTGGAATCCATGACTTACAACCCAAGACCAACCAGAGCTGAAGTTTCCGATGTCGGTAACGCTATCTTGGATGGTGCTGACTGTGTTATGTTGTCCGGTGAAACCGCCAAGGGTAACTACCCAATCAACGCCGTTACCACCATGGCTGAAACCGCTGTCATTGCTGAACAAGCTATTGCTTACTTGCCAAACTACGATGACATGAGAAACTGTACTCCAAAGCCAACCTCCACCACTGAAACCGTTGCTGCCTCCGCTGTCGCTGCTGTTTTCGAACAAAAGGCCAAGGCCATCATTGTCTTGTCCACTTCCGGTACCACCCCAAGATTGGTTTCCAAGTACAGACCAAACTGTCCAATCATCTTGGTTACCAGATGCCCAAGAGCTGCTAGATTCTCTCACTTGTACAGAGGTGTCTTCCCATTCGTCTTCGAAAAGGAAGCTGTCTCTGACTGGACTGAAGATGTTGAAGCCCGTATCAACTTCGGTATTGAAAAGGCTAAGGAATTCGGTATCTTGAAGAACGGTGACACTTTCGTCTCCATTCAAGGTTTCAAGGCCGGTGCTGGTCACTCCAACACTTTGCAAGTCTCTACCGTTTAAAAAAAGAATCATGATTGAATGAAGATATTATTTTTTTGTTGAATTTTATATTTTAAATTTTATATAAAGACATGGTTTTTCTTTTTAACTCAAATAAAGATTTATAAGTTACTTAAATAACATACATTTTATAAGGTATTCTATAAAAAAGAGTATTATGTTATTACTAACGCTTTGTTTTCAATTATTATCGTAAAGATGAGGCGTCACCGTTTATGAGTGGGAATTCGCATACAGTCAAGATTCGCTAGACTTCTTCACCATCCCAAGATAATCTTTTCTTAAAATTAGTCCCTCTAATCTTATCATGGTTATCATGGCGACAGGAGAAGGCGCCAAAAATCATAAGAAATTCAAAAATAAACTCAGGTCTCATACAATTAAGTCGGGAGATTATACATAGGTACATAAATGCAGATACCAGTGGCCTATCTTCAGCCTTTGGGACCTTCGTTTGGTAGTTTACTCTATTTTTTATTAAAAATGACGCGGGCAGATTTAATTAGTGTCCTATTTTTATTCGCGTTTCAAGATTTCAGAGGGTTGATCCTCTTATCATAGAAAGGATAAGTGCTAATCTGTACTATTCTTCTAGCCATCCATTATTTTTCCTTTTTATAACGTCATCACTTATTTACATAATGTATTTCGAAGAAACTTGATTAGATGGCAGAGAACTGCAGTTGCTTATATAATCAGTGAGATAGTGCCAATAAATACGCAAAAAAGTTAAAGAAAATAATAGGTGGTATGGATATGGAAGTCAGAGATTCAAGCGTTGTAGATGACCTAAATTTACAGAAACTGGATAGCAATGTTTTTTTCGGACCCTGTGAGATATTAACACAACCTATTCTCTTACAATACGAGAATATCAAGTTCATCATAGGTGTTAACATAAGTACTGAAAAGATAGCGTCGTTTTATACTCAGTATTTCCGGAATTCCAATTCGGTAATTGTGAATCTTTGTTCACCAACCACAGCAGCAACAAAGAAGCCCACCATTGGTTTGTATATACAGAATAACACAATTCTACTACAGAAATTAGTGGGACAGTACTTACAAATGGGCAAAAAGATAAAGACATCTCTAACACAAGCACGAACGGACACAATCCAATCACTGCCACAGTTTTGTAATTCGAATGTCCTCAGTGACGAGCCGTTGGTACTGTACCAAGCATTCAACGATCTGTTGGTGCTTTTTAAATCATTTAGTCATTTTGGAAATATCTTGGTTGTATCATCACACTCGTATGATTGCGTACTTTTCAAATTTCTTATATCTAGGGTGATGACCTATTACCCAATTGCGACCATTCGAGATTCTATGCAATATATGAAAGCAATCCTGAACATATCCATTAGTGCATCCGATGAGCTTGATATTCTGAATGATAAAGAATTGCAGGAATTTGGCCAAACCCAGGAAAATTTAAAGCGTAGACAGACGAGCTCAGCTAAGAGGAGATGTGGCAATTTACCTGAAAATTCTACTATGGATAACAAAATTATTATGGGTACGACAAAGCGAGGTCACTTTTAAAGAGCCCTCGATTGTATAATATTTACAACTATTACGACTGTTTTTTATTCATTATGTAGATATAATTAAATGTTATAGATATTCTATACACAAACGGTGAAAGAAAAACAGCGAAAAAAATAACCGATACCCCCTTTTCGAATACAAATGCTTGTATATTCGATTATGAATTATTTTTTTGTCTTTTCTCATATTATTTTTTCTGTTCGAGAATCATTTCTTCAAGATGGTAACAACATCTTCGTCTTCCAAGATGTGATTCAACCCCACGTATTGAGGTTGATGCTTGACACTGCTACCGTAAACCAAGGCGTTTCTGAAGTCATCCACTAAAGATTTATGAATTTGGTTACAGAAATCCTTGACGCTACAGCGGTCTGACCTTAGTACCACAGGGTCAGTGAAATCCGGTATTTGGCCCTTTGGTTTAGTGTAAATACGGACTAAGTTTAATCTATCCCACATGACTTGCAACAGTTCGTCCAAGTTCCAATCTTGACCGGACGAAATGGGCACCGCATTGGGAATTCTGTACAGCAACTCCAACTCTTCTATTGACAGAGAATCAATCTTATTTAAGACATAGACGGCAGGCATGTATCTTCTTGATGAAGCTTCCAAAACGTCAATCAAATCATCCACAGTGGCATCACATCTGAAAGCAATCTCAGCACTATTTATTCTATATTCACTCATAACAGCTCTAATTTCGTCATTCCCCAAATGGGTCATTGGAACTGTGTTTGTGATGGAAATACCACCTTTCTCTTTTTTCTTAATCAAGATATCTGGTGGAGTTTTATTCAGACGGATCCCGACCCCTTCCAGTTCCTTCTCAATGATTTGCTTATGATGTAATGGTTTGTTCACATCCAGGATGATAAATAATAAGTTACAAGTTCTTGCCACGGCAATGACTTGCTTACCTCTACCTCTACCATCTTTAGCACCGTCAATGATACCCGGTAAATCCAACATTTGGATCTTGGCACCTTTATAACGAATGACACCAGGAACGGTGACCAAAGTGGTAAACTCGTACTCAGCTGCTTCAGATTCAGTACCAGTCAACTTGGACAGTAATGTCGATTTCCCTACCGACGGGAACCCGACAAACCCCACACTGGCTACACCGGTCCTTGCCACATCAAAACCAATACCAGCACCACCACCGCTCCCAGATGCAGCACTGGTCAACAGTTCTCTTCTCAGTTTGGCCAGCTTGGCCTTTAGTTGACCCAAATGAAAAGATGTGGCCTTATTCTTTTGGGTACGGGCCATTTCATCCTCGATAGCTTTAATTTTTTCAACTGTAGTAGACATTCTTGCTTGATCGATAACACCACACTTGCGCTTCCTGCATCTAGCTTCAAATACTTCTCACCATTGCGCCCTCATTACACAGTAATATCCCATCTTAAAAGTGGAAAACTCTTATAGCTCATCGATGAAAAAACGGGCCCTCGTCGTTTGTGATGTGAAAAATTTTTCAAGCTTTAAGCCCATAGAAAGCAAGACATCTTGCACTAGAATAAGTGGCAAAGGTTGACTTTGAAGTGGAAAGAAGGGCAGTCAGGAACATCAGACAAGTGAGAGATGGCGAAAAAGAGTAAAAAGAACCAACAGAACTACTGGGATGAGGACTTCGAAGAAGATGCCGCCCAGGGCGAAGAAATCGGTGCCACACCAACTCCGAATCCAGAAAGTAGCGTAAGTGCAGATGATGCTTCCAAAGAGGCCAGTGCAAGTGCTGAAGGTGCTGAGGCCATTGAAAGTGATTTCATGTCTACTTTGAAGCAATCGAAGAAGAAGCAGGAGAAGAAGGTTATCGAAGAGAAGAAGGATGGTAAGCCTGTACTGAAGTCCAAGAAGGAAAAGGAAAAGGAAAAAAAGGAAAAGGAAAAACAGAAGAAGAAAGAACAAGCTGCCAGGAAGAAAGCCCAACAGCAGGCTCAAAAGGAAAAGAACAAGGAGCTGAACAAACAGAATGTCGAAAAAGCTGCTGCTGAAAAAGCTGCCGCTGATAAGTCCCAGAAATCCGATGACAAGCCAAGTGCTAGCACTAAGAAGCCAGCTAAGAAAGTGCCTGCCGGTCTGGCTGCTTTGAGACGTCAATTAGAATTGAAGAAACAACTTGAAGAACAAGAGAAGTTGGAAAGGGAGGAAGAAGAAAGATTAGAAAAAGAAGAAGAGGAAAGATTGGCTAACGAAGAGAAAATGAAAGAAGAAGCCAGGGCTGCTAAGAAAGAAAAAGAGAAGGCAAAGCGTGAAAAACTAAAAGCTGAAGGTAAGCTATTGACCAGAAAGCAAAAAGAAGAAAAGAAACTATTGGAGAGAAGACGTGCCGCTTTATTGTCTTCTGGCAATGTCAAAGTTGCTGGTTTGGCTAAAAAGGATGGAGAAGAAATTAAACCAAAGAAGGTTGTCTACAGTAAGAAGAAGAAGAGAACAACTCAGGAAAGTGCTTCCGAAAGCACCAAATCTGAGTCGAAGACCGATTTGGAAGTGGTATCTGACGAACTCAAAGAATCTGAAGATGTTTTGATTGACGATTGGGAAAACTTGGCTCTTGGTGATGATGATGACGAAGAGGTAACCAACGAAGAAACCCAGGAATCCACCGCAAACCACGAAAATGAGGACCAAAATCAAGATGATGAAGAAGAAGAGGAAGAAGAAGAAGAAAGAGGTCAAGTGGAGGAAGTTATCAGAAGCACTCCAGCAGAAACTCCAACCTCATCCAGTACTTCTCCAAACAAAAAGGATCTACGTTCCCCAATTTGTTGTATTTTGGGTCATGTCGATACTGGTAAGACTAAATTATTAGACAAAATTAGACAAACTAACGTTCAAGGTGGTGAGGCTGGTGGTATCACCCAACAAATTGGTGCCACATATTTCCCCATCGACGCTATTAAGGCCAAAACTAGAGTTATGGCTGAGTATGAAAAACAAACCTTTGATGTCCCAGGTCTTTTGGTTATTGATACCCCAGGTCACGAATCTTTCTCTAACTTACGTTCAAGAGGTTCCTCATTGTGTAATATCGCCATTTTGGTTATCGACATTATGCATGGTCTGGAACAACAAACCATTGAATCTATCAAGCTGCTGAGAGATAGAAAGGCTCCATTTATTGTTGCCTTAAACAAAATTGATAGACTATATGACTGGAAAGCCATTCCAAACAATTCATTCAGAGACTCCTTTGCAAAGCAATCCAGAGCCGTTCAAGAGGAATTCCAATCTAGGTACTCTAAGATTCAATTAGAATTATCTGAACAAGGTTTGAATTCAGAATTGTATTTCCAAAACAAAAACATGTCTAAATATGTTTCCATTGTGCCAACATCCGCCGTCACTGGTGAGGGTGTTCCAGATTTATTGTGGTTGCTGTTAGAATTGACCCAAAAGAGAATGTCCAAGCAATTGATGTATTTATCTCACGTGGAAGCCACCATTTTGGAAGTGAAAGTCGTAGAAGGTTTCGGTACCACAATTGATGTTATCTTGTCCAACGGTTACTTGAGAGAAGGTGACCGTATTGTACTGTGCGGTATGAATGGTCCAATCGTAACGAATATCAGAGCTTTATTAACGCCACAACCGTTACGTGAGTTACGTTTGAAGTCTGAATATGTTCACCACAAGGAAGTTAAAGCTGCTTTAGGTGTCAAGATTGCTGCCAATGATTTGGAAAAGGCCGTTTCCGGTTCTAGGCTATTAGTTGTCGGTCCGGATGATGACGAAGATGAATTGATGGACGACGTCATGGACGATTTGACTGGTTTGTTGGACTCCGTTGACACAACTGGTAAAGGTGTTGTTGTCCAGGCATCCACTTTGGGTTCTTTGGAAGCCTTATTGGATTTCTTGAAAGACATGAAAATTCCTGTGATGTCCATCGGGTTGGGCCCAGTGTACAAACGTGACGTTATGAAAGCTTCTACAATGTTGGAAAAGGCACCAGAATATGCCGTTATGCTGTGCTTTGATGTTAAAGTGGATAAGGAAGCAGAGCAATACGCTGAACAAGAAGGTATCAAGATCTTCAATGCGGACATTATCTATCATTTATTCGATTCATTTACAGCATACCAGGAGAAACTATTGGAAGAACGTCGTAAAGATTTCCTAGACTACGCTATTTTCCCATGTGTCTTACAGACCTTACAAATCATTAACAAACGTGGTCCAATGATTATTGGTGTAGACGTTTTGGAAGGTACTCTGCGTGTGGGGACTCCTATTTGCGCTGTAAAAACCGACCCTACTACAAAGGAAAGACAAACTTTGATATTGGGTAAAGTCATCTCTTTAGAAATCAACCATCAACCTGTTCAAGAAGTCAAGAAGGGTCAAACTGCCGCTGGTGTTGCCGTCCGTCTAGAAGATCCCTCCGGTCAACAACCTATCTGGGGTCGTCATGTTGACGAAAATGATACATTATACTCCATGATTTCAAGAAGATCTATTGACACTTTGAAGGATAAAGCCTTCAGGGACCAAGTTGCTAGATCCGATTGGCTGTTGTTGAAGAAGTTGAAGGTCGTTTTTGGCATCGAATGAGCATGGCAATCACCAACTTGTCAACCCACATCACATTTTACAAAATTTAATGAATTAAATAGGTAATGTATATAAAAAATGTGAACCTTTGTGTATTAGTTTTCAATTCTATCTTATTTTTTATTGCCCTCTATTTCATTCTTTCATCTTGCTGTTTTCAGATTTCGAAATTTTTATTGTACGCGTAAACAAAAAAGGTAAATAATAGGGCATTGAGTATAAGTTGACTTTTGCCAACAAATTTAAGAAGACTAGGTTAAGACCAGGTTAAGACGACCAAAACAACCATGTCTGCTCCAACCATGAGATCCACGTCAATATTGACAGAGCATCTGGGGTATCCGCCCATTTCGCTTGTTGATGATATCATTAATGCAGTAAATGAAATTATGTACAAGTGCACAGCTGCCATGGAAAAATATCTGCTATCCAAGAGCAAGATCGGCGAAGAAGATTACGGGGAAGAGATCAAAAGCGGAGTTGCCAAGTTGGAATCGCTATTGGAGAACTCCGTAGATAAGAATTTTGACAAGCTAGAACTATATGTTTTAAGGAACGTCCTTCGAATCCCCGAAGAGTACTTAGATGCCAATGTTTTTAGGCTGGAGAACCAAAAAGATCTAGTCATTGTGGATGAGAATGAGTTAAAAAGAAGCGAGGAGGAACTTCGAGAGAAAGTGAACGACGTTGAGTTGGCATTCAGAAGGAATGAAATGCTATCGAAAAGAGTTGCGAAAGTGAAAAGACTGCTATTTATGATAAAAGGGCTCAAAAAGAAACTGAACGAGTTACTGAAATGTAAGGATGATAAGCAGTTGCAGAAAGTTTTGGAGTCGTTGAAACCTATAGATGACACAATGACTTTACTGACTAATTCATTACGTAAACTATATGTCGACAGCGAAAGTACCAGTTCAACAGAAGAGGTAGAGGCACTATTGCAGAGATTGAAGACCAATGGCAAACAAAATAATAAGGATTATAGAACGCGATATATCGATTTAAGGACTAATAATGTCTTACGAAAACTGGGGCTGCTAGGCGATAAAGAGGAAGAAAAACAGCCCGCCGAGCCGGATGTGAGGAAGCAAGAAAGGGGTATCGCCAACCTAGTTATCGAAGAACCTCAATTAGATTTGCTCGATGATGTATTATAATATGAAATGGAAAGGGTTGATATGATGTGATGTATGTATTCACGAATGTATTATCTAGGAAAAATGCTAAAAAAATGAATAAAAGAAAACCAAGTGTAAAATGCATAACTCCCTGCGTATTATAAGAACTTTGTAAAATTCGAATCTTGTAGCCAGCCAACTTTCTCGAAAGCTTGGAACAGCCTTGATGCCTTATTAACATCGATCCTGCAAGCTTTCTGGGCGTCCGTTCTTCTGAACGGCAACCCTTTCTTTAATCTATAAACTTTTTCCAAAAATAGCCTTCTCTTGGAGTCCAGATATAAATCGCAAGGCAACCTTAAAGTTTGAGCCAACACTAGTTCGGCGGGGTGTAGCTCGTTCCTCAGCGGGTCTGTGGACAAATCCATTGGAGATCCCTTCCATTCGATCTTTAATGACTTATTACTATCAGCGGGTAGCGTAGACAATGGTGGAGTGAAATCTGGTAGTTTTTTCCATGAGACGTTGGGTATATATTGAGGAGCATCATGAATCGCCTCGATGGATGCAATGTTGGTATGAGGAGCGGATGCAGAGGGTGAGAACTTCTTAGCACGATGTGGACTAGTAGTCATCGTTCTCCTTTGTGGTGAGTAAACTTTGCGTTTCCGAGGTATCCATTCAGTGTCTGATTCAAACTTCCCCAGATTATTATTGTAAAGCGCCTGCTTCCTCATATTATATCTCGCTTGTCTATTCAAATTCGGGGATGCTAACGGAGAAGGTAATCTAGAAGAAGAAGGAGGAGGAGTCATTTCATCATTGTATTTGGAATATTTATGTCTAGCATTATAGGCCAGGTTATTGTATCTGTTGATAATGTTCTTAGAATATGGTTGCGCCAGGTTACTGAAAATTTTGTACTGAGACAAAAACCCGTAGGTGGCGTAGCGGTATCTTTTCCTTGATAATCCATTGGGCCATACAGGCTTCACAAACAACACATTCTCTACAGGGCCTTTGGGGGTAGATCCCACTAGTGCCGAAGAAAGCATGCGGGGTGAGCCATTGTGGTCAATTTTCGACTCCAGCTTGGGCGACAAAGGTGGCGATGGTATTATATGTTCATCAACCAAGGAGTCAATGCTACCAGAGAAACATCCATTGCCATTATTTTGTGAGTTCTGGTTAATTCTCACGTCGTATGAGCGCCCATAAGGCGAATTATTACTATAATCACTCATGTTCAAACCACTTCTATTATTATCGTTATTATTGTTACTTGCTTTCAGATTCCGATTCAGACGTCTGAAAATGGACTGCGAATCATCCTTAGCAGTGTAATCCATATTTAATTGAGACTTTTCAGATTCAGGAGAGTATAATCCCATGTTTCCCCTATATATGTTATGATGCGCGAATATTCTGTTTATCGATGTCCAGTGTATGAGCCATAACGGGGATGTTATGAACCATGTGGCTACTTTTATAAGCGGTTCTCTTAGGAAGAAGGGGCTTCTTGATAGACCCCTGCACCTTATCTAGCGGAGGTGCACGGATGTAACAATAGTTTTAGTGAATAATGTCCACTAAAGATGCATTGGGTATACCAAGAGCGAATAATATGCTCGTTTGCAAGTTCAAATTCGTCGTTCTGCTATGCATATGGTTGTCATAATTCTGGATTGATGTATTTTATTGTCCCGGACCTGGGTTTACCCATGCTGGATGCTGCTTCTATGGGTAAAAAAGAAAGACCATCTTTATGAGCGCATTGAACTGGGTTGAAGTTCATCTCCTGAGTAAGCAGTATACCAGCCATGCATGCCTTGCCATGTCCCAATTGGCGCCATTAAAAACATATATCGCTCACCAAAACATTCTACCTTTTTCTTGCCAAGAGACCCCAATAACTGCAGGCTTTTTTTTCTTCCGTTCAAGCCTGCTTCAAGAACCTCGAAAACGAACCCTTTAACGCATATACCACCTCAATCACTGTAGTTTTTCTGTTTACCGTTTAAGATTGTCTCTTGACTTTGTTTTGTTTTGTTCTTGTTAAGCGCTCTTGAAAAATATTTCACTCTTCGCTATCAGATTGACGTGATATCAACGGTAGTACAAACAAGGAAATAGGTTCAAAAATGGTGCGTTTAAAGAGTAGATACATCCTTTTTGAAGTTATTTTCCCCCCTACAGACACCAATGTCGAGGAATCTGTGTCGAAAGCAGACATCTTGCTTTCGCATCACAGGGCATCGCCCGCAGATGTGTCCATAAAGTCGATAGTCCAAGAGATACGACGCTCTCTGTCGTTGAATCTGGGAGATTATGGATCCGCAAAATGTAGTTCTCTCCTGCAGTTGAAATACTTTTCCAATAGGACGTCTACTGGAATAATCCGATGCCATCGAGAGGATTGCGACCTTGTTATCATGGCACTGATGCTGATGTCGAAAATTGGCGATGTTGATGGGCTGATCGTGAACCCCGTCAAGGTAAGTGGGACTATCAAGAAAATAGAGCAGTTTGCTATGAGAAGGAATTCTAAAATTCTGAACATAATTAAGAGTAGTCAATCATCGCACCTCAGCGATAATGACTTTGTTATCAATGATTTTGAGAAAATTGGAAACGAAAACGAAAACGAAAACGATTAGAATATTAATATATATATATATATATATATATAGATGTACACTTATATGCAGTAATTCTTTTTATATTTATAATACAACTTAAGCGGAAGAATACTTCACTTTCCTACTGCTCATCCTGGGCCTGGGCTCCGAAGTTATCTGATTTATCATCGGATTCAGCTTTAGTAAACTGGATGGGGCCATGAGAACCACTGCTACCTTCACTTTTAACATTGACTGCTTGATCTAGCTGTTCGTAGTTGGTCTTGTATATGCTTTCAATGTCCTGTTGGACGAACAATGGGTTGTCATAAACCTGGTCTTCATGCCTTTTGGCGGAAGCATTTGCCCCTCTTGTGAAAAATCTTGAATCATATTGCAAATCCGGTTGCTCTGAACGCTTTGCTGCGCCCAAAATTACCTTTTCGGATACGTCCCTTCCTTGAGAGTACGCTAGCTCTTTTAGTCTGGCCACTGTGCTCGTTTGCTTTTTGGGCTTCACTACTGCTCCCGTTTGTGGAGTCCCGTTGTGGTATCTGGCGCGCTGGCTCAACTCTTTCAATTTAGATTCTTTGGCCAGCGTTTCCTGTTCCATAGCAAGCCGCTTCAATTCCATTTTGTACTTGATTTCTTGTCTTGCCTTTTTGTCAGCGTTTTCTAACGCTTTAGAGAGTTTCATAAACCCATCGTTAATAGCGTTTTCATTGTCAGGAGCTTTACCCACGCGTCTTTCCAAGGCCACGGTATAACCATTTGGGTTTTTCCAGTTCGACACAGCTGCAGGTATCTTCCAGTCATTTGGATCAGCTTCTTCCTTATCATTGCTACCGTCGGTATGAAGGACAGGCACCACTTCGTCGTTTTCCGTGGGTGCTACAACCTTTCTCGCCTTCTTCCCAACAAACCTTGGCAACAATGGGTCCATTTGTTTGGATACTACCTCAATATGCCGGCTGTTGTTCAATATCAGATTAGTGGGTGCCTGATGTGTTTCGGTGACGTACCTCGATGATGCTCTATTGTTTGAATTCGATAGTTTTGCATTGACCAATCGCTGGATGTATGACTTGGTTCTTGTTGAACATTCCTGGATGTCTGCTTGCGTTGGTAGGGGCACGGAGAGTTCAAAATTAGATTGTCTCTTTGGAATGAAATCATCGAGCTTGACGTTTTTAGCGATTTGGTCAGTCAATATTGCGGGCTCAACGCGATCTGAGCTTGAAGTCGTCGAAACCTGTGCTTGCGAATGTTTTGGAGGTGGCAATCTACTACTAAACATGTTCGGTTGAAGTTGCTACTTTGTCTCTTGGCCCAGATCCCCACATATCATGTATAGCAAATCCTATAATTCTAACTTCTTCAAATTTTAACTAGTGAAAAATCGAAAATCGTAAAGAATTACAATAATACGCTAAGGTTTGATTAAATATTAAAAATAATATAAGTACTTTTGAATCATCAGACAAAATAATGAAAAATGTGCATAACATAAGACATGCTTTCTTTTTATTTTTGAGGGACATAAAAAGATTTTTTTTATGAGGTGCGGCGTTATCTCAATTTACTTCTGATCTTAGAAGCTATCCTATGGCCAGTCGATTCCTTAATTTCGATACCAAATGGCATCATAGTAGTTTCAGAGCCAGACTCACCATTTTCTAACTCTAATCCATCTCGAAGACTCTTTCTAAAGGTAAACCCCTCTTCTTGTCTTAGTGTGTTATACTTGGACCTATGCTGTAATGGTTTGATCATTGCCGAAGCAGGTATTGGCGGATAGTGTAGTACTGCTGGCTTCTTGTACCACCCCACTTTTGTCGGTTTAGGATTTTCTGCTTCCGTCATTGGCGGTACACCAGCGAATCTCACCCTCTTGATCAACAACTCACTGGAGCTTGATTCTGGATCCAGAGTTAATGTCTCTATAGCCAAGGAATCACTGCTATTGGTAGTCAAGGTACTTGATGATTTCACTGAGGCGGTGTTATTTATACTAGATATCTTTGGCGAAGGCGCCAACGACGAAGATGCAGATGGATTGGGTGTAGATGAAGTTTTGCTCATCAAATGGCGCACTGTATCTTGGACAATTTTTTGATTTAGCGTCATGGTTGAGGACTGCAACGAATTGGATCTTTGATTACTCAGCTTCGAAGGCGGAGCTATTGACGGATGTCTTGTAGAATTCAAATATGAGGTTTGTTGTTTGTTTGTGTATGATTGCAAAGATGAGGATCTTGGCCTTCTACCGTTGATTATTTTTCTTTTCTCAGGAGATACCATACTTTTCTTCATTTCTACGTTTTTATTGCTAAAAGCGGTTCTTATAGGCGATAGTGAGGGTGACCTAGAAGAATTTGAGGCTAAATGCGCCCTTGCCCTTGTTCTTATGCTCTCTAAAGATGCTTGCCTTGACGGTCTTGCTGAAGACGTAGGCGAAGGGGATGGAGAAGAAGGGGCTGGCAGCTTTGTTATTGACGGCTTTTTCTTTAGCTTACCTTTCGCGTTTTTGAGCTCTAAATACATGGACTTGTCCCTTTCTAGCTTCTCTTTCAATCTCTCTTGCAAGTCATTAGTGCCATCAAAGGTCTTATAATTTCTTTCAATATACTTCCAGCAGTCCATCCAACTGGACAATAATGTCATAATAGACCTCAATTTTGGTATGATTTTGCGGATATGATTATTGAACAACTCAATGACTAAACCAGGTTGAAGGTGGAAAATAGGGGTCCTTGATGAATTGTTATCGGTACGTGTCGTTTGGGTCCAAAACTTCAAATTCTCTTGTAGTTCCAGTAAAGTCGTGGAATCATCACACTCTGGGGATAATAAAGCCATTAGCTCACCGATTATCAAATCATAATGGTACGCATTTTCGCTGCATAATCTTGTCTTGATATCCAAGAAATACTGTTTATTCGGTAGAAAAATTTGTCTAGAGAAACTGATAATAACACACAAGACAGAAAAAACACGCAAGTGGAATGTGTATATTCTGTGTAGGGTCCATTCCCAATGTGGTAGATCCTTTTGTAAATTTGGAAGTGAAGTAGGTTTTGTTTCTGAAAATTTCTGCAATTGGTTATAATACGTCCTCAGAATAGGGAAAATTTTCGAATGAACACAGGAGGTCAACTTTTCCATCACTTGCCATTGCAGCTTATAGAAGGAATGAGTAGACTTGTCCTTTACTGGATCGTTGATCAAGACGGCCAAGTCCAGAATCAATGTCATCTCGACCGGGTTTAATAAGTCTTCAATAATCGAAGTATCAAATGGAAGTGATCGAGCTTTGTACGCATCCCTTTCTAGTAGAATTTGTCTCAATTTGGCACTGTAAATCTTGACAGCATTTTGAGCAATACAAGACAATGAATTCAGAATCTTCCACTGTAGTGAATTATTGTATATGCACGATTTATAGTGATCTAGGGGTACCTCCTCGGGGAACATCCAGCCCTCGACATCAATAAAATTTGTTGATAATCTCTGCTGCACTTCACTCAACTTTACCAATTGGAACCGACAGAGCAAATGATACCTCTTAGCCAATACGGGGCTTACATTAAATATAGGACCCTCACAAAGCGATAAGATGAAATTGACAAGGGGAATAATTTTGTAGGACTCGTCGTTGTCTCTCTTCTTTTTCAAATGCGGTACCAGTACATTTAGCAGCCTATTCAGTTCACTCAGCTTGTAAAGAGCGTTCTTGTATTGGATGATTTTAATATCGAACGAGTCCAACGGAACGGAACCTTTGATTGCCGGGATAGAGGCGCTGGCAGCAGCTTTGGCTAGCAACTTTTTTCTCTTTAGCACATCTACCATGATTTAATAATAAACCAGTCTAAATGCTCAACCTTCAGCTTCTAATCGCTCCTTTTAGCATTGTTCTACTGCTAACGAACCTCAAACATATGCCTTTATTATGCGTCTTCTTGCTGTTTTAACCATTTATTCCAGGGTAACCAAATATTTTAAGGGTCTTTCTCACAGCATCTATAAGAAAGATCGCCAAGAGTATTAGTTAAACATTGAAATTTTGCACCAAAGACATAGCAAGCGCAACGTATTCATTGTCTATGTCGTCATCTACTCCCTTTGACCCATATGCTCTATCCGAGCACGATGAAGAACGGCCTCAGAATGTGCAGTCTAAGTCCAGGACTGCTGAACTACAAGCCGTAAGTACGAAAAACCACAGAGTGCCATTTAAGAAGTAAGCGTTTTACTAACTGTTTATGTCATTGATATATATACGTATACATACGTGTACGTATGCCGTGTTTATTTTTAGGAAATCGATGATACCGTGGGGATAATGAGAGATAACATAAACAAAGTGGCAGAAAGAGGTGAAAGATTAACGTCCATTGAGGATAAAGCCGATAACCTAGCGGTCTCTGCTCAAGGTTTCAAGAGGGGTGCCAATAGGGTGAGGAAAGCCATGTGGTACAAGGATCTGAAGATGAAGATGTGTCTGGCTTTAGTAATCATTATATTGCTTGTTGTAATCATCGTGCCCATTGCTGTTCACTTTAGTCGATAGAAATTCACTCGGAATACTATATATATATAGGGGGCTTCCATATGTAATGTAAAATATATATATATATACACATATATATATATATATATATATATATGAGAGCGTATATGTACTTTGTTGTTTTTATTTTTTCCTGCTTAGTTCTATAATCTTATTGACATTTGTCAAGCCCTCTGTATTGCAGTTATGTGGTATTGCACCGGTGTCATAATGCAGATGATTTTTAGCAGAGTCGAATTCGGTAGAAAGCATAATTTCCATCTTTCCAGGCAATGACAAATTTTCTCTTTTCACCAAGTTAGCCAAATAATTCAAGATTTCGTTCGGTACTCCAGCTTCGCCTCTGTTAGCTGGCTTGTATTTCAACAGGATTGCTTGTATTTGCGCTGGATTCAAAGCATACCAGAAGTCAAATAGCAGCTTGAACTCATTTAAACTGCCCATCTTCAGCTGTAATATCTTTACACCCTGAACCATTTGAATTAGATTGGAACGAGCATCTTCAATTCTTGGCTCAAACCAGCCTGTCAATTGACCTATATTTTTATCCACTTCGTACCCATACTTCCAGTTTAATGCGGGACATTTAGTAATTAGGTCATTAAATAACATCACGTTCAGACACTTCAGGGTGTCATTGAAAATTTTTGTACGCATTGAGTTGCCAACTTGAAATTTACACATAACCGCATCAAACTCATTTAAAAATGTGAATAATTTAGCAAACTTTTCATCACCAGGATCTTTAAACAGCTTCTCGTTCAAAACCATACCACTGATCTCCATACTGGTTGAGGCGTGCTTCATCAACTTCACTAACCAGGTGGAATAAATCTTGTCGAATACTTTTAAGGTTTCGTTCTCCAAATCATTCAAATATACCAGTGTTAACTTATCTTTTTCATCACTGCCATTCTCTTCATATAATGTTTTCTGGTTTGCGGCAAATGCGGGAAATCTGGAAAGATTACTTAACCAAAAGATGCCGCCAAGCATTGTTTGGTCCTTTGGTAGATTCATAGCAATGCTTTCTATAGTTAATAAGACTTTCGAAACGAACTTGCTACTTTGAATCAACAATCCGTTTCTCACTAAGCTACTCACTACTGTAGTAATGACGTGTATAGGACCCAAAACATTGTCTTCATTCACTTCAGTAGCATTTACTTTTTTCAAATAACCTTCTGTGACTTCTAATGTGTAACAATTTAGGTCCATTAGTAACTCTAGCAGATCAGGATTTCCAGTTTCTCTACGGATCACATTGACTAGCTTCGGTTTTACTTGCTGTCCCGCGATCCCCAAACCTTTCACCTTATCATTTTTATTAGCAGAATATGTAGTGGTAAAATCTTGTGCTATCACGTTCTCAATAAACGCAAGTTCTTGCTTAATTGATCTGACTTCATCGCTTAACCTTGAAGGTTTGCTACCTTTTATATGAGTCAAACTTTGCATATGTGAGTGTATTAAAGAGGATTGCTTCTTTTTTCTCTCCTTTAAGGCATTCTTTTCGTTCAAAGCATTCATAATTTCAACTTGTAACGTCTTCAGCTTGGAAATCTTGTCATTATAACCGTTAACTATCGTTTCATACTCTTGTCTTTCCTTAGAGGAAATATTTGAAAAATCCCCCTGCAACAATTGGGTTAATCTTATATACGAGTCATTTAACATCTCTAGATTCATAATGAACGAGTTTTTAAATTCAATAGCTTCCTCCAATAATCCAGTTCCGTAATTAGCCTTAATATTGCGTTCTTCTTCTTCCTTTTGCAGGACTATGTACCTTCGTTTTGCTAGCTGCATTCTCATGGTGCTTTGTACAAGTATGGAGCTCTTCTTTGCTGTTCTGTAATATGTCTTGTGACCATATGATCTGACGTAGCTTTGAATGCTTATCGTAGCCATGAGTATGAATTGCCTGTTAATATTATCTAAAATCAATTTTCTTTTACAAGTGCACTGCAGTTGCATTATTTGTCTAATGGCAGCTCTATAGTACCGCCGTTTGCATACAGCTCTAATGTTACTTTGAAGTAATATGGCAGCTCTTGTCTTAAGCTCACGATCGACCCTTGCACGGACCAATAGACTTCTGATTTGATTTTGACACTTCTTTATTGATTCCATGGTCTGCAAATACTGAAGTCTATAGTATCTTGCTCTTATCTTTTTCTGTATTATGATGCATATTCTATTCATTTTATTAGTCCTTACTTTTTCCAAAAATGCAAGCATTCCTGCTTTGAAAAAAATTTTGGTATTACCAATTTGGTATTTAGCTGAATCTGAGATAGTGGCATCTAAAATAGATTGACAGAAGTTTACGATGGTTTCTTTTGGAAGGTCTGGATTGTGAAGAATCTTACTCCATTGGCTGTAGTCTGTCAAGACGAAATATCTTTGAACGAATTCGTCAAAAGTCCATCTTGATGGGAAGCCTGCACATGAAATCCTGATTGTTTCTAGCACACCACACGCTCTTAATTGTGATAAGACCATCAAATTATCGAACTTCCATGACATTTTTTCAGAATTTGGCTTTATGCAACGAATATAATGAACATTTGTGGAATTTATGATAGCCATCAATTCTCCCAGAGATTTTTTGAACATAGATCCTAGGGTTGGTTTCTTTTGACTTAATCTTGGTGGCATCGTTATCTTTTTTTCAGTACTTTGTTCTTGAAGAGCATCATCGGTCCTAGGTTCTTCGTTGTCTAAAATTTGTTTGAAAATTTGATTTGTCGTTGCTTTGAAAACATCCAAATGTCCTGAGGAAACACTGTCCCTATTCTTTTCAATAAAGCCTTCTACTTCATATGCCACATCAACAGCATAATGGCTCACTATAAACTTCGTTTGTCCAAATCTTGGCTTCGAAAAAACCTGATTTGAGGGCGGTTTATTGAAGGCGGAATATAGTTTTGAAGTCCATGATTCATCCGAACCTGATGGTAATCTACTTTCTTCATCCAATAGAGAAAGTATGCCAAGCTTATTTTCAATCAAGTCTATGCAGGGTTGGTTGTCGCTGAACTCAATGAAAGACCACTCAATTTCTTCTTTAACATATTCTTCTTGCTCCAATTTGAAAACGTGCTGGTTGAACTCCTGTTGTAGTTTTTCATTGGCATAATTTATACAAAATTGTTCAAACGAGTTTTTTTCAAAATGTTCAAAGCCGTAGATATCTAAGATACCAATAAAGGAAAAAACATGGTCCTGTTGGTCTAGCTCAGGATCATATAACGTCTTGTTAATATTGTCCACTAACCAATCAAAAAGCGTAGAGTAAATAAATTTCGCCACAGAGTCTCTAGCAATTAGCGCTTGATTGTAATTCAAATTCGTGACAATTTTTTCAGACCTCGTAATGATTTGCTTCTTGACAATCCATTTTGCAAAATTGAAGGCATCAATACCCAATAATTTACATGCAATCTGCAGGTTTGGTTCGTCGGATGACAATGATGCGTCGTTTCTGGTCATTTTCATCTCAATATTACCTATATGTAGCAAGCCTGCAAGAATTTTGAAAATTCCAAGTTGAGTCTCGTGGGTTATGCCCACCAATGACAGAGCGTCTGTGGTTATCTTGTATTCTTGAGCGTCATCTACACCGACTATATCCGGTTGTCCACCCTGGTTAGTATAATGGTAGTCTTTTGCAGATGACAAGTGCAATTCTTGCTTCAACGGTTTTGGTAACCCTTCCAAAATTTGGTAGAAAATGTGATAGTTTCTTTCTGTCTGGGGCTGATAAACTAACCTGGATTTCTCCAAGAGATATGTTCTAATTTTGGACCCCCTAATGGTAGTATTCTCATCAAATAAAATTTGCAAATATTTACCGAAACGGGAGGAATTATCGTTTCTTGTGGTTTTGGCATTACCAAAGGCTTCCATGATTGGGTTGGTAGCTAAGATTTGACTCTCAATCTGAGACATTTCCATTTCTCCTTCACCATTGTTGCTCTCTTGGACTGAGGCGAAGTACCTCATAATGTATTTAGCGGAAACGGTCTTACCAGCACCGGATTCACCACTAACTACAACCGTCTGGTTAGCCTTTTCATGGACCATGAACCTGAAGGCCTCCTCCGCAATGGCAAAAAGGTGCGGTTCCAGCTCATCCTTACGCTTACTAGAATAATTCTGTATCATCTCGCGGGAGTATAAATGGTCGACTTTATCAAAGGGATTTGCGGCAATAAGGACAATACCAGAATAAGTATATATTTGTCCATCCATGTATCTTTTTTTTATAGCATGCAGCACTGCAGGTTCGTTCAGATATGACAGAGTAGTTAAGTCATCAGTAGACTCTAGGATAGGCGGGTTCCGCAGTACAGGTAACGTGGGATGATGCCCATCATTTTCCAAGCTGTCCGTTTCAATGGACACAGTTTCCCCATCCTCCAACTTCAACTCTAAGTGGTACGTTCCTTCACAGAATTCATTCTTCGTGACTTCGCCGCCTATCCAGCCTTGTTCTTTATGAGGGTACCAACACTTAGTTCCTGCTTCAAATGACATGCGGGAGAACTGGTTACAGGTTTTTTTTGTTTTTTTTGTTTTTTAGAATTAGAATGAACTGTAAAAAGAAGAACAAAAGGGTATCGTATTGAAAATATATTGTCTCGCCAAACTGGTAATAATGTCTTCAGCTAGAACAATAGATAAAGAAGAGAAGATAAAAAAAAAAGGCGATAGCTCCCTAGAAATTTAGGAATTGAGTATGCAGAATCAGAACAAATGGCTGACTTTCAAGGAAAGGATGAATTACAATTGCAGATCTTCGATAAAAAGAGACCCTATTCTCATCTGCTACTGCTAATCTTCGAGATATTTTCGAATTTTTCAGTCCTTTCTTTTTTTTTCTTTTTCTCGTTATTTCAGAACCCTAAAGAATGGTAAACACAATATAGATAACCCGGACCATGAAATATCTAAAGTCCTACTTTTAGTTTTAAGGTCATTTTATATATCCTAATATTTCATTTTGTAACCTAACGAAATGCTAAAATAACCCTAATTATTACTTTTTGAAATAAAATAAGGGGAAGATTAAAAAGCTATTGTTCTATTGTTAAGAAACATTACCTCAACGAGTAAGAATGATACAAAGTGATGGCAATTTGTTGCACAGTCCAGTAGTTGTTCGGATACAATGCAAAATGCTCAAACGAGGAGTTCTTCTACCGACAGCGGAGTGGGTGGCATAGGTGGTAATAGCAAAAATGGTGTAGAAAAGAGACCCCTGACAGATGTGAAGCAAACGATGGATGCTGAAGCAGCTGATGCCGCATTCGGCCACAAATCTACTGTTGAAACTAAACCAAACATGGGGTGGCAAGCTTCTCACAGCAATTTGGCTGCATTACACGAAAAGGAGCGGAAATATGAAATGGAACACCACCATGCTCGTCATAAACTGCATCGCCAAGTTATTCCGGATTACACATCTGCTTCTACCGCCATGTTCAGCGACTGTATGTTCAACACAGCACCAAGTCTCAGTACAGTGAAATCTTCTGGGCTCTCGCCAAAACATCCGTTCAACATAGTTGCCACGTTTAAAGGACCCTTCCCGCAGCATAGTATGAAATCGAAGCCTCTGGATGGTGGATACTCTGCCAAAGACCCTTTTCCGTCATTCAGGATGTTGCAAGGCCAGCAGCATCCAGCTCATCGTCATTATAAAGACAACGACAATTACGGCCTTAAGTCACCTTCCCGGTCCTTCGTGAAAGACAAGAAAAGGCTGGTTCACCGGTTTTTGAAATCTATGGAACCTTCTTCATCTGTGCATTCCAAGGATTCGTCTACGCTAGCGCCACCTTTTAACCCAATATTGCCCAATGTCATGCCTAAACCTTCCAAGCGACCTTACAGACACCGTTCGCATACATCAGACGGTAGTTCCAGCTCGCAGACAGATATATCGCTACAGAGCTTGCTTTATCATGATCTTGAAACCTCCCCAAAGAAGGATGTTTCGCCCTTGCCCTTTGCCAAGAACTCAAGGCCGCCCTCTGTAGTTTCCGAATCCTCTCCTGCGGTTGGTAATTCCAATGGCCTTTCGCCAAAAGATGTTTGCAATTCTTCGCTTTCTCTGTCGTCCTCATCTTCATTGTCTTCGTCTTCATTGTCTTCATCATCGACATCTTTCTCACAATCAGTGGTTATTGACCCTCTTGAACCTCCCGGAAATATCACGTATAGTAGTTCGAATCTTTCGCTGAATTCTGACGAATTAGACTACTATCAGCGCCATATCGGATTACAGTTGCAGCAGACAGAAGCTTTACTAAAGCACAATTTGAAGGATGAGGTTCTGAAAGATGAGAATGAGCTGGTTAAAAACATCGCAAGTTTTGACAAGACTCTTAAAGAGTTAAGGGACCTAAAACTCAGGACCATTGGATGGAAAGAACTCGTTGAAGAGGACTACCTTAGGAATTTGAAACAGGATTTTGACAAAAAAAATCCTGAATCATTCGAGTCACGCTTGAGTGATACAATAAATACGAATGTGGCCAAGTTACAAGACTTGGAGCAAAGGATGGCTTCCTGCAAGGAGAGGTTGGCCTCTAGAAAGGAAACGATGAGAAAAATGGAAAGTTTATTGTCCTTGGAAAATTCCTTGATGATATCTAAAAAAAATGTAACATTTACCTCTAAATACCGCAACGAGGCCCTCGATATTCTTTTTTTAATCATCATCATTGTCGTATGCTATACCTTCAAGTATCTAATATGGCATCATTGAAAAACAGATATTCGTACATCAAAAACGATTGATTTATAATTAATATCTTATAATTTATTCTGTAATTTTTTCATATGTAACGTGTAAATGTAAAAATAGACTTCTGGTATTTTCAATCAAGTGGAAAGAAGAAGGGAAAAAATGGCAATGAAATAGAAAACTACAGACCTGAGAAGGAAGAATACAAAAAGGATAGGATAGATCATATTTCACAGTCACCGTGAATAATGGCCCCAAGTATAGCGACGGTAAAAATAGCCAGGGATATGGTTCTGCCATTACGTATATTTGTCAATAGAAAACAGCTCCTTCAAAGCAATGAGAAAACTGGCAATAAGTCGAATGCTACTATATTT
The DNA here is from genome assembly GCF_002079055.1 of Saccharomyces paradoxus. Taxonomy (NCBI): domain Eukaryota; kingdom Fungi; phylum Ascomycota; class Saccharomycetes; order Saccharomycetales; family Saccharomycetaceae; genus Saccharomyces; species Saccharomyces paradoxus. Next base: position 84,953 of record NC_047487.1, read on the forward strand.
GAAGCACCGTTATTATCAAATAACTCTATCGTCTGCTTAAAATCACCGAACACAAGAATATATTTATCACAACAAGATAAGAAGAACCTCTGTGATGAGATCAAGGAGGATCTGTTATTGATTGTGTATGAACTAGCATCTCCGGAAATTATCAGCTCCGTGCTCAGCAAAATAAGAATTGGACATTCTATTGATTTCCAAACCAAAGTTTTTCCTAAGCTTTTTGCAGGAGCTGACACAGATGATGTGGTAACTTCTCATATACGGACTGTAACAAGGCTTGCTAAATTCAAATACAAGTTGGAATACAAACATAAGTGGGAACTGGACATATTCATAAATAGCATTAAGAAAATTGCTAACTTAAGGCATTACTTGATATTCCAAACATTAACGTTAAACGGTTTTTCATTGAATGCAGGCCCAAAAACGTTATTAGCTATGAAAATAGAAAAACAGCCCCAGGTGCCTAATTTGCTGACAGAAAATGAGGAGGCAGATGCCCTTGTTACACCGATAGAAGAGGATATAAAACCTGTAATAGAATTCATGTACAAGCCTGTTATTAATTTGGGCGAGATTATCGATATACATGTGTTGCATAGACCTAGAAGACATAAGATATGTACCCAATCGAACCAGCCCCAAGAGGAATGAACAACTCAATAACAAAGTGATGGCTTAATATTATAATTTCTATATAACGGATATATATTATGGTAAATGTACATACTTTACTAATGGTAATAATGACTTTTCTTTTTATCTTGTTTTATTTTATTTTTTTTTGTATCTTGCTCTTTATTTCTGCGACTCATATATCAAATGAAAAATCGTCTCTCGAAGAGCTGAATCTACTTGGATTTTGACTACCATCAGCAAAAGGATTTTCAATGAACGGTTCTGCACTTTGAAAGCCATTACTTTCTGGCCCATTATTATCGCTGAATGGGTTCGCCGAGGCATCTTGCAATTCACCGTACTTACCTCTCTTTTGAGTAGTATCATACATTCTGATAATCTTTTCTTGTCCACCCTCTTCAGCCTGTGAAAAGGCAAATCCTCTTTGTTTTTTCATCCTTTGCACTTGCCTTACCTTCCTGATGGCATTTTGGAATTGTTGAACGTGTGGTCTAGAGTCACTGATATTGTATTTCTGCATTTCTTGAATAACATGATACGTTTCTGGTTCATACATTCTTTTATAGTACTTCCATAAGAAGTCTCTTACTAAAGCAAAAATCGGTAAAACAATCAAAGTTAACCAAAATACACCGGACCCATATGTGTGTTTAACTACACCATAGTACTCTCTTGAAATGTTAGCATGAGGAAATATAGAAGCATAAATTGGGAAGAAAATTAACCAAAATAAGAAGGATCCAGGAATGGCAATTAAGGTAAATTTCGTCCATTGGTTAGTTACTAAGGCAGCTTTTCCTAAAACAATAATAACACTCGTAGTATAGACGGTTACACCCCATGACCAATGATCAGCTAGTTCGCCGTGCATGTTTAAGGCAAACCCGTATCTATAAATTAATATGGTCCCGATAAATACTATTGCGGAATGGAAAAAGCCGTTAATAATCCATCCCCAGAAGATGTAAACAGAGAAAAATTGACCCTTCTGTCCTAATTTGTATAATTGTGGATACCGCTCAAGTAATCTACTACTAACAAATTGATCAAAGACACCAATGACAAAAGGGGGCCAAACAGTAAAGAATAAGTTATAGAAACTCATTGTCCATGATTCCATAATTGACTGACCGGAAAAGGCATTGGCAAAAACGTACCAAAACTGCGTCATGTATAATGCTGTATTCTTGTAAAATGAATACAGGATTGCAACAGAGATTCTTTGATAAGACCAGGAACCATGAACCAATAATAGTTTCTTTAAAAATTTGAATTGGCCAACGGCTATATCAGCAGAACGAGCAGCTTGCATACCTTCCATACCACTAATACCGACACCAACATGAGCTGCCTGGATCATACTAACATCATTGGCACCATCACCAATGGCTAGTAATAATGAAGATGACTTTCTTTTTACCATTTTAACAACCAAAGCCTTCTGTAATGGAGATACACGACAACATATAACCGCTTTACAAAGTTTCGCCACAGTTAACAAATAATCTTCTAATTCAGGCTCCAATGCAAAGCCTAATGATTTACCATCAATAACGAGCGCTAAAGTGTTCATATCATGTGTTGACAGTTGGTGCTCATTGAGAGCATTAATCTTCTCTAACAAATTTCTCTCAGTGTCATCTTTAGTTTCCTCGTTGATGATCAACAAATTCATGTCTTCACTCAGTAAACGACAACTCATACCAATATTAATAGCAGTTTCCTGTCTGTCACCAGTTAAAACCCAAATTTTGATACCCGCTTCTTGTAATGTGTGGATGGTCTCTGGAACGCCATCCTGTAACTTATCTTCAATGGCAGTTGCACCAATTAATATTAGATTTTTCTCAATTAGATCCGCAGCTTCGTCTAGCTTCTCGGCTCTGTTATCTAAAGTTGTGGCAGCCACATTGTAAATACTATTCCATTCTTCATATTCTCCCTGAGAGATATCTCTCATCGCCAAACACAACGTTCTTAAACCCTCAGATGCATAATCTTCCAAATGCCTCATTGTAGCCTCCACGTATTGGTTAGCTTCATCATCCAATCTTTCCAAAATGACAGTATCTGCACCTTTACAGAATAGTTTTATTGAACCATCAGGAAATCTAAATATGGCGCTCATTCTCTTCCTGGTAGAATTAAATTCACAAATGTTAAGTAATTGATATTCTTTTTCCTCGCCAGTTTCTTCTAATAAAACAGTTACAGAGTTTGGTTTACGGATGATAAACTTATACCCTAAATCTGCACCACCTTGAACAAGCGCACCTTCATCTGGAGAAGCTGCTTGATATTTAATAGATCCATCGCTTTGAAACTCTGGAATAACAGTATGACAAGTAGCTAATAATGTTAAGAAGTCATTAATGATAGGCGAATCCTCGTCAGAAGGATCATTTAGCTTTTTCTTCAAATCGTCAAATTTTCTATAACCAACTTCAATCCCATCTTCCACAGTAGCTGTTTTATCCTCGGGTATTTTATCAATATAACAATGGCCCGCAATGGAGCAGGATTTAAATTCCATGATATTTCTTGTTAAAGTTCCTGTCTTGTCACTGAAGATATATTCAATTTGACCAAGCTCTTCAACCAAAGAGGACGTACGAACCACAGTTGGGGTATCAGTTTTCTCATAGTACAAATCCAGATCTGAACCTATCATAAAAGCTTGATAATATTTGATTAATTCAACGGTAACAAATAAAGAAATAGGCACTAAATTCGAGAATAGAATCCAAAATGTTAAAAAGTCTTTAAAGAATAGTCCAGCCTTGTTGGTGCCCTCCAGGTAAAGATATGATAAATGTTTGGCATCTGCCGTAGACATAATAACATTCCCAATAGAGGAAATTAAGATTAGAACGATCAAAACCGTGAACAAAGCGATAATCTGTCTGTTGATGATTTTCTCGACCGCGGTTCTCTTAATTGGGGTGGCGGTGGCATTACGCATTAATTTGGTTTCATGACCGGTAAAGATAACTAAACCAAATATCCAAGCGGTGTTTCTTAGAGTTGCACCTCTTAAAATCATTTGGTCAGGGGATAACGGTATTTGACGATCATTTAATGTCATTGTACCTTCATAAGTATACAAGCTAGAGTTTGGCTGTTCGGAAACAACTTTCCCCTTCATGTTCTTCAAAGTTCTAACGTCAATAAATTTGGCAGTTTCTACTCTTGATTGTTTGATCTTTAAATTTGTTTCACCATCTAAGTTGGCAGTTTCAATGTAGCAAAGGCCTTCCGGCTCCGAAGATGACAAAATTATGGTATCGGCAGGAATAGGTTCCTCTGATTTTACTCTAATTATGTCACCTACACGGATATCAATCCATCGTTTCTCAACAAAGTCATCATGTGCTTCTGAAAATATTTCTGCCGTCGAATTATTTAATTCTTTATCAGAATTAGCTCTCTTGATATCTTCGATACATTCTTTCATGGCAGACACAATCAACACCACTAACAAAGTACCAATGGTGGTATATCTATTGGTTGGCGAGACGTGAGGCACCTGTTGAATGGCGGATGTACATAAGAAAAACAGATTAGCGTATTTGGAAAACTCCTGGAACAAAAATTTAGGCAGAAAGGTAGCAAAATTGTACTTGGTAGTGGATATATGGTTGTCACTATAACCAAACGAGGAATTGGCAAGATGATCGTTAATGTGAATGACTCTTGGTTCACCATTGCCTTCTGCGTCGCTACCGTTTTTTCTTAAAATATATCGGTTGAAAAGGATTTTAATGTTGAACTTATTCCTCGAGTTTAAGTAACTATCATCTAATTCGTTGTTAGTCACCGCATTATAATGATTCATTTCGAAACTTTCGGGCCCTTTCTTCCGTTTGAATGTAAAGGCATTTTTGAGACCATTACCGAACCTAGTGAGTAAACCGGGAGGTTTGACTGCTCTTAGCGATTGTGGTTGATATGCACTTGAATCAAATCTATTGGCATTCCAAGACGTTTGGTCGTCATCGTTGTTGCTCATAAATGGATTTTCATGCACATCATTTTCAATGTTATCATCATCAGCACTTAAGTCAATAGTCTCTTCGGGAAATACATGGCTCGGTGGCACGTAATTCGCGTTTGCATGTGAGTTGGTAGTTTTTGAATGGGATTCAGAAGGAGGAGTGGTGTCGTCTAAGAAATCAATATCGAAAAGCGTGTCATCCTCCCCAGGTTTCCTCTTTGGGGGGGGTTTTCTGTCGTCATTCATGGTAAAGCGGGGAATGAAAGAACCAATCAGTAAAGTATTGCCTTGCACTAATTTCTATTTGACGTTATGGGCTCCTTGTTGCACTATTCCCCTTAGAATTGCCAACAATCGTAGATTATATGTTTGTTCAACTTAGTGGCATTAAGCAGGTTTAGGTTTTCTGGCAAAAAAAGCCAATCACGTGATCGAGAACAATCCATTAATTTACACTTTAAATAATCAATACTCCAACAATCCCGTAGCAACAAGCTTCTGATTTGAAATGATATTATGGTACCAGCTATTTCTAGTGTATAGTTTTATGGTAAGAATTTTAATTGTTACAGAATGGGCCATTTTACAAATATAACAGTCTATGTATTTATATAAGTAGAAGAATTGAAATGTTTTTTAACTGATTCTTACTATGATACAGTGCATCGCCCAATCCACGTGGAAAAATCCTGTTTAATCAATAATAGAAACTGGAGAATCATGTAATGTTGTGTGGTATAGTGTGAGCTTACTGCGCCACTTCTTGTTCAGCATTTTGAACTTCGTGCTCTTCCTCATATTCAATTTCGACCTTTGGGCGTTTAGTTTTGGCACTAGTTCCTTTCTTACGTCTCTTGGCATTATTCTTATTTTCCTCGTCGCTATCGCTGTCGCTGTCGCTTTCACTGTCGCTTTCGCTTTCACTAGCGCTAGATGCTTCTCTGTCAGAGTCGGCTAACCATTTTTCTAGGTCGTCCACGTCAACGTATTCACCTTCGCCATCATCTGCAACGTACTCAACTTCACCGTCATCGCTTTCCTCTTCTTCATCCCAGTCTTCTTCCTCGTCCTGAGAATTTTCATCTTCCATTTGACCCATTATCTTCTTCCAGACCTTTTCGTCAACATTTAGTGGCTTATCACCGTAAGCACCGCTCTTTAATCTGTCCATCAACTCTTTTTCGATCGCTTTTTCAATCTTGGCAGCTACCAGTGCCTTTCTCTCTCTGTTTTGTTCTCTTCTCTTGACCTTTGGTGCTACTCCAACGTAGTGTCTCTCCTCCTCCCTCAATGCTAAACGTCTCTCTGTTATCATGACCTGTGTCAACTTAGTAAATCTTTGTTTACACTTGTGACGGAAAAATTTGCTCCAATGCAGTAGATGGTCATCGATCTGTTGTAAAGCTTTCGAGTAATTCTTGGACAGTTTGATCCTTTCCCATAACTTGGCAGGGGTGTGTGCTCTTTCAGGCGTTTTCATGTACAAGTACAGTTTCCCATTGTCACTCTTCACTGTTGCATACTTGGAGTTGGCGAGTGGACATGATTGTCTTGTACACAACCCAGTGACGTTATACTCATTTCTGCAGAAATTTTGACCATTAGGTGCCTTGATTCTATGAGAGCAGAAACTTTGGTTAATTACTTGCCAAACAATTTCGTCAGACATATTTCCTCGTTGTATTCCCACCGTTGTAATTTTCTATCAAAGAGAACACCACCAAAAGAAAGGATGAAATAGTGCAATATCTGCCTATATACCAATTGCTTTCCCAGTTTTTTTTCAGAAAGCTCATCGGAAAATTTTTCAAAAAAAAAAAAAAAATTAATTACCCTACTGCTTCCTGATACTCTGTTCATAATAAGTCAGTATAAGTAACTCTCATTTTAAAGACTAATATTCTCTTTTATTGGAGTATGCATTATCTATCATTATATATCCTCTTATTCAATTCGAGTCCATGATCAAAAATATATATGCTCCATCTATATATTTCATATGCAAAGTTTGGAACTGAAAAAGGATGGCTTATTGCCTCAAGTAGATAGTTCATTAATCTCTTCTTGTGTTAATGTGCTGATATAGACACATTTACTGAGCAATTCGTGGTTAACTTTAAAAGCGTAAAACTTGGACCATTGAACCCTTTGAATGAAATTCTTCACTATTTGAACGTTCGTATCAAACTTATTGTAATTCACCACTTTATCCTCTAGGATCCAGTCCTTCTTCTCTGCGTTTGCTGATAGGTCCGAAAGATACACGACGATGAAGGGGACGCAACCCACTAGTGGATTTACCGAGTTAAGTAAATTTCTTATTGTAGAATAATTCCTGTCTAGTGAGGGAATTTTCTTTAGTTCTTCCCAAGTTAGCAGGTCGCCTGGTTCAATCAGACGCCATGCGTCAGTAAATTTTTGGACAACCGAAGAATTTAATGCTAGGATGATTTCCATTAATGTATTAAAGTTCTGAAATTTCTTACAGTGGTCTGCGACGTGTATAAACCTTTGAATGACATTTCTTTTCATTTTGCAGCTCTTGGTAAGAAGTATTTCTGATATAATCCAATCCACAGTTAAGTTAAACCTCGATATAGCTAAATCAATACCGGATAAGGTCTCATTCCTCACTAATAGTTGCAACCAACTTATAACTTGTGGGCCTTCATGCTTCATTTTTAAGTCTAATAAATCTTTCCAATCTATTTCCCCCAAAATCTCCTTCTCTATCAAGGTCATTTGTTGCGCTACAGAGAGGGAATCGTACATTAGTATGAATGGGATGTGATTTTCATTATTAGAGATCATTAATCTTGAATCGTGAATTTTATATTGACCGATCAATTCCTGGATTTGTGCCGCTTGAATAGCAACATCAACATTACTAGAAACGTCTGTCTTTTCAGGTGAAGAAGAAGCAAAGCCTTCTTTCTCAGATTGGTCAGGAGTAAATGGAATGTTCATTATAGTTTGTCTCCTTCTTTCTATTAATAATGATTTTCTTTTTTCTGCGGGGCTATTTTGGAATGACGGCAAATTGTTGATGTTCAGCATTTCCACTTCATCTGCCAACTTGCTCGTTTTCAATCTAATAGCATCGCTACTCTTCGTGTTTTCTGGTTTTCCAGGAATTTTCTTATATGTACCTTCCAGTTTCATTAACGCCACGGTTATTGGATCGTCATTAATTGAATCATCTAGCATATTAGCAATTTCATTTAAATTTTCCTTATCTAGGGAGCCTGAAAAAGCTGACTCGGAATCCGCTCTTCGTGTATTCCGGGCGCTTGATGCGTCATTGATGTCGATATCATCCATTGTCAATACACTTCCTGACACATTACTATTAATTTCACTCTCGTTCTTCAGAAATTTACTTTTCAACTCCTCAACGTTTTTCATTGGAGAAGCAACATCAATACTACCGTCATCTGGTGAAAAAAAATACTTGTTGCTTTGTGCATGGGCACTTGGACTTTCCATATCATTATTGGAATCGCTTAAATCGATTGTTTTCAACTCATGCAGTGAAGAAGTATTTGAAATCATGTCTTGGTATCCTCTTTGATATTCTTCCCTCAAATTTATTATTCTTTGATGTGGCACTGGTGAATCCCTAGATGTTTCAAAAGTTTCAACTGTACTACTAGTAGTAATCGAATTCAAATCACTTACAACAGACTCTATTGTGGGTGCTATGGACAATCTGATTCTATTTGATTCACTCACTATGGTCACACCGGGCAATTCTCTCTGCGGACTTTGAATTTGTTTTATAGGGCTATTCTGGGCGGATTCAAAAAGCTTGCTCGTCGAGATACTGATAACGGTGGATGAAGTGTCAGAATACAAGGTGCTTTTTTTATTACATTCCAAATTGAGAGGTTCTATTTCACTTATCTCCTCTATGACTGAATTCGATTCGTTATGCTCGGGATTTATGATAGATAACTCTTTGGTCGGCGTTATGGCTATGCTTTGGACTCTCGAAATGCTGATTCTTCCACTAGCAGGTCTCACAACTGCTTGTTTGACCTTGCGGTTGCAAGGTGAATGTTCTTTTGCTGCAGTTACATCACAATTATTAGCTTCTGATGACGCATCGACAAAGCTATCCAGCTTTTTTGTGCTGTTATATTGTAATTCATGGTTTTCTTCGTTATCGCAATTTTCTTCAAGTTCGCCCATATTATTCTTGTCCTCTTCAGAAACTTTCTCTTTTTCATCTAAAGACTTGGTATCTTCAAATGTAAACTCTCTAAGATTTAGAAACCCAGTTTTGGTTTTTAGAGCTGGACTATCCGTATGATTTATGATTTTTCTGATGTTACTTGACTTTTTCGTTAAAGCATCCGTGGGTGGGGAAGTGGATGACAATTCGGAATCATACGAGTATGTTATTGATTCTGTGTCTTCCCTATTATCATTTAAGGGCGACAATTCTTTAAGATCAGGTAAAACATTTTTCAAAGGCGAAGAAGTCATACTTCTTTGAGATTGAGAATGATTTTTCCTTCTCGGTGTGATACTTGGGATCATTTCTGAGTTGGTTTTATCTGTTTCATGGAATAACAGCCTTTGAGGTCCATTCTCGTCTGTACGTGAGGAATTAGCGTCTTTATCGAAGAGTCTCATACTTTCTGTTGAGTAACTACCATGCATTTTATTGTAGTATGCTGTTGTAAGACTTTTTACTTTTCTTCGTTGCAATGCATCACACGAAGGCGACGGCAGCATGTTCGATTCATTGCTCTGCAGTTGCTTGTTTAAAGTATTAGTCAAAGAGATGACGGACTGAGCAATTGAACTTACGGTTTGGTATAAGTCTAAATTGTCCATAGCGCTAAAATTATCGTTACTTGGTTTAAAGTTATTTCGCTGTAAAAGTTTTATATCAAGTATGTGTTCTCGGCGTTCACAATCAACATCTACTATGTGATCTCTGTTACCATTTGAATGTGTTTGAACCTTTTCTATTAACTGGTTTTGTAAATGTAGGAGGGACTCTACTTCATCTATGGTTCTTGCACTTAGGATGTCAAATTTTGAAGAATCTGGATTAAGGAACTCATCTTCTTCTTCCTTGGAAGATTTTCTATTGAGTGATGATATTGATACAACGTATTTAACAAACGCATCCATTTCAGGTTTTTGGTTTACTGGTTTCATAGCGCCCATAAATTTTTTATCATTGCTGCTATCATGGCGATTATGGTTTTTCATCCACTTAGCTAAAAGACCTATAGCACTACGGTGTAATACAGACATTGAAGATGTGTTAGATCTACTATTACTGTTGCTGTTATTATCTAAAGAAGATGTTGTTGATGTACCTTGTAATGTTCCACTTTGTTCATTTAAGTCTTCAGGCATGTATAAAGAATTCAGGATAAATTCAACTTTTTTAGCCGGTGTGGGAGGCATTATTTTATCTACTGCATATGATGACGGGTAGTCCACGCCTTTCATTAATGTGGATACTAGGGTGACCTTGGATAAGTGGCTTATCTTTTGTTTGCTATCTGGCACTTCTTCGCTTTCAGTATCAACTGAGGGCTCTTTCACTATCCGGTGCTTTGAATATACATTTGATGTGTTATCCGGAAATAAAAGCATAGAGGGACTTCTCTGGCTCTTGGAAGGATTTGAAGACTGTAGCTTCTCCGGCAGTCTAAATACATCAGAAGTTTTATATAATGATAAAACGCTTTGATTACGAAAATCAGGACTGGCAAAGCTTTGCCTGGCGTAAATGCTTAGTCGACTTCCTCTTTTGTGTAGGCTTCCCAGTTGCGTGAAATCTTTTAACGAGTAATGCAGCCATGCATCGAAGTCTAATTTATCAGGTTCATTGAGTTCAATATTCTCCCAAACCAGCTTAGAGCAGTGTACCCAGTTTTTCTTCAGGTTAATTAAACAGCTAGAAATTATTTTGGGGTACTGTTCAATATGTTTGTCGTTCAAAAACTCGATCAACCTAAGCCTCAATGTTATGTTTGGTAAAAAATCTTGGACAAAGTAATTCAGTATGGAATGTCTCAACAATACAAATGTCCTCACCAATGCCACTTCACCGAGTCGCCTTCTCTTGGCCTTTGCAGCATTTGTGGTGATCTCTCTAATGCACCATCGAAACCTATAGATGAGTAAATCATGTAAGTCTTGAGGCGTTATGAAATTCCTATAAATAAGGAAGAAATCTGCGGATGCGTTGTAGTCTACACCTTCCAAAGGGGAAGAAAGGTGCACAATTAATGCGGGCAGGTCTGCACTATTCACCGGTTTAGATATGCAATCACTGTCATAGCTAATAACATTTGAGGATGGAGTCGGGTAGTAATCTTTTTGGCTAAATATTTCCATGGTTCAGAGCAGCGAATCTTCAATTGGCTAGAGGCTATGTACAGCAAATAAAGGCTTCACCTAAATTAAGTAGCGAATGACACGTGTACGGTTGTGCTGGGCTAAAGGGTTCAGGAAATTATCATTCCTCTGTTTACAGTTTTTTTTTCATTGTTGATAAAAAGATCAAGAATTTCATTAGTCGCGAAAATTAAAATGCAGAAAGAGAAAAATAGAAGGGTAATAAAAGATCAGCAGATCTCAAAGTAAGTAGGGAGAATGGGCGGATTAACAATTAAAGAGGGTTTTATCGAAATTCATTATATAGCGGTTTATATAGACCACTTCTTCAGCTGGTTGATATAGAAATTTATTTTAATTCTTTTTTTGCTTATGTACTTATACGATGTTCTTAATTCATGCTTCTTGTTTGTCGGCGATGTCCCAAGTGGAAAACCAGTTTAAGTAGCGGAAGTTACTACTTGGTCCCTCCATACCGAATGAGATTGGAGAAAAGTACCAGAAGCAACCAACTACAAGTGCCATGAACCCGGCGTACAGGACGAACCGCATGATACGGCCGCATTTAGATCTGGACCATTTTTGCAAACCGGCGTCGAAACAGTACGCCAAAATGATTAGTGCAAAATACAACGCAGGCAAGTAATGATGGACGTAGGTGACTCTAGACATGATAACGAATGGCATGTAATGTAGACCCCAGGCTAGTAGTGGGTAGAACCCGCCCATTAGGAAAACGTTCCAGTTAGATGGATTACTTAAGTCCACATATTGTCTTTGCCATCTGATCAATAATATGACGACTGTGGCCATGAATGCGAGGACAGCGACGCTGGATGCCCACGTCGATGCGGGGGTACCCAATAGGAAGTATTTTGGATTATCATCTCCCCAGCCACATAGTCTCAAACCCACATTCAAAGTTGGCCATTGCCATGCTGAAGAGGCTAAATAATCAAATTTGTCTGGATCTGGCACCAATGCGTTATTAGTGGCCATCATAGCTAGATTTAAGTGAATAAAGTCCTTAAAGAAGTTGGTCTTTGGATATTGGAAGTCTTCAGGTCTTGGTGGCAATCTTTCGTTTTCGTGGGTCTCGATGTTCCACCAGGTTCTTTTATCCCTCTTGAATGGGTTTTTCATGCAGACAACTTCTTGTTGTCTGAACCCCCATTCGGGCAAACTGTTACCGGTTTGAGCCAAGTAACAGCCCATCTCCGAGTTCTTGATACGGAAAGCGGTGGTCAATGTGTGTAATTTTTCAGGGTCTTCATTCCCTCTTTGATCCATGATCTCAATGATCCAATTGTCTTTGTTGTCACCAACAATATTGTCACCGTAACCGGAAACTTCCCATTGCGTCTTGGACACTGGTGCAGCAACTGGGTGAGTGTGCAAGTTTCTGCCCGTGCTTTTGTGTACCAATCTGTAAGAGGTGCCTGGCTTCAAATACTCGATATCAGTTTCGTTTTCTGACCACGATGGCAAACTTCTTTCTCTGTTAAAAAACCATTCGTTGTTGGCATCTTTGTAACCATAACAGGTCACTTGCTGTTGATTGGAGCCTTCTGGATAAGTTTGTATATGTGAGTGCAGTAGAGAGCCTCCAAGAGCCTGATTTTTGATGGAAACAACGGATGAACCTACAGCAATGTCACGAGGACCTTGTCCGACATCAGAACCAACTAATCTTGCTTGGAAGAGTGACGGCATGTTAGCATCACCTGTACCAGAATGCGATAGTAGGTCGAAATGTATTTTGAAGCATAGTAGAAAAATGCAGAAGGGAACGATAATAAGACCAAATATTCTTGCCAACCAGTGGTTAATATAGGTTTTCCATGACATGGATTTATCCGCCAAAAAGGTCCATAAGTCAATCACAGTATAGATACCGACCATAGTGATGATAAACAGACCCACCATCTTGACGGAAATTGTGCAACCCAAAGAAATACCAGTAATCAACAGCCATTTCCACCACTTTCTAGAGAAGGGCTTGGATCTCTGGTTGTGGAACATGACAAAACTAAAGAACGATGCCACAGTGAAGAAAAGTAACATAGAGTCCAAAAGAATGAACCTGCCCAAAGTGCTATACGAGTTTTCAAATAAAACTAGCACGGTCATCAGCCAAACAGTTGGTAGTGAAAATCCAATAGCCTTCGCGGTGAAATAGGCCAATGGCACACAGAGCGCGGAAAATGACGCGTTGAACAGTCTCATCTTAACATAATCCAAATACTCTGGGTAAATTTCCCCAGAAGGAAAATCCCAAGAACCGTTGTAGCCTGCCAAGTAACCAGACAGCCCGACAAGCATTTTTCCTAGGGGAGGATGAACATCGTGGTAAAATTCGTGTCTCAGGTAGTAAGACCCAAACTTACCAAAATGCGCCTCATCCCAAACAACATGGTTGTTGATGCCGATCTTATACATCCTGGTAAACAAAGCCAATGCAGTAAAGATCACCGGCATTACAAAGGATTCCAGGCGCAACAACGAGCTTTGTGCAGCGGGCTTCTCCTTCGAGAAATCTTCCGCGTCTCTCTCATCAGCACTTGAGAGTTCCTCGCTAACGCTGACGGAGGACGATTCTCTTTGTCTCAATGTATTCTCTTGCTTAATGCGGGCGGCATTGTTCTTGCTGTACCCGGTAGACGAAGACGAGGACATGATTGCTGGACCACGGTTCGAAACAGAATGACAGTAGCGATTTGGACTAAGCCGGTTCTTCTTGGTAATGTTGTTAGCCTCGAGAAATGACCTTTTTTCACCCTCAAAAAGAATGCAACACTTTTAATAAACAGTACACGAAACGGAACTTCATGTAAGTTCTTTCGTTCTTTTTTTTTCGTATTCTTTTCTATTTTTTTTCAGGGCGACGTGTCCAATAATAAGTACGTGTGTCGCTATTTACGATTGGGTGCAAGTGACAGTAAATCGGTTCACGACTGTAAATGATGGTGTTTCGGTATGTATATAGTATCTATCTATCTAATGATAACGTCAATTATGAAGACGAAGACATAGCTGATGATGCTGCCTAGAGCTAGACCTGTAGAAACGAAAATATTGGTGAATCCACCGGCTGCTTCCTTCTCGTTGTCGCTGTCTAGTTGTTCTGGAACCTTCATAAAACTCATGGAGATGACGTGCCCATTAGTCACGCCGAAAAGGAACTGTAGTAGCATGTAGCACAGATCAACGATTACGGAGCCATTGTGTTCCTCATCACCGCTTGAGGAGGAGGTGATGGCTGTGAACATCAAGAACAAAGGTATTGCGGCCACTCGCAACAATGAGTAAATGAAGGTTTTGCGTGGTGTGAATTTTTGGTCACGGAACATGGGCCAGTCAGCAATGACTCTTCCATAAAGGTCACCTAAGTTCCACAGCGTGAATATGAGGGGGATGTACTGTGCATTGCTCAAGGGAAGTCCTGTCACGTAGGTGGCAGATGCAAATACGGGAAAAACAAGAGTTACGACAAATGTGGTGAATATGGAAAGGACTAGGTACTTTAGCTTGGCAAATAGCACTTCGAAGGGCACTTTTAGTTGGAGTTCCTCCCCTTCGTCGTTGTCGTCGTGAGTGTCGTTGGCGTAGTGGTGGTTTTCATCGTCCATTTGATCAATGCGTCCAACAATACGGATTTCCTCCTCGTTAGAGCGCAGAGACCCTAACAATACATCAGTGATGTGTCCGTCTTCCATATTCCAACTCTCGTTCACTTTCCTGCTGATTTTGCTAACACTGAACATCACCACGCAAATGGTAACCACGAGTGTTGTGGTGAAGAAGTATAGGAGAATCCCACCCGTGGTAGAGACAGACGAGTTTTCGATGAAGGCTAGAGCGAACAGCACTAGTGAGGGCAGAACACCAGCGACAGCTTGCCCCACCATGACACCTTGACTGTACTCGGAACCGAAGACATTGGCTATGGCCATGATACCGTTCTGCGTCATGGCCGTTCCCATGGAACTGATGACCACAAGTCCCATTATAAACATGAAATTGAACCATTTGGGCAAAAGGAAATGCAAAATTGTAAAAAAACACATGATAATAAAGACGATAATCTCCCACACAAGGCCGTTTATGACTCTTCTCGAATACTTGTACTGCCTCTTGGCCAAGTAGATGTTGAACAGCATTGACGATATTGTAGAAAACGACATCATAGAACTAGTAAAGATCTTTGCCCAAATGGACGTGTCCTTGAAAATGTCATGCTTGAAATACTGCGATGCACTGAGGATACAGTTCCACGGCCATAAAAGGCCTATCCCTATAGTGAAAAAAGTAATATATGAAAGATTTCTTAGCTTCTTTTTCAACGGCAATGTATCCAGTGGCTCGGCTGACACAGATTGCTCTCTTTCAGAATCATTACCGTCACCTTCCTCGTCTGAGTGCTCGTTGTTCTGTGACTCATGTTCATCTCTGGAGATTGATATCTCTTCTGAGTGGGTATCGGCTAGTGCAGGCTCTGGCACCGCAAGTATGGGCTTCTTGGTGATATCAGCGTCCGCACTATTACTCATTTTTGCAATCCGGTATGCTCCCTTGCGTTTGATGATAAGCTGTCACCATAACGTAAATCACTCTTCCTTTCCCATGATTTTTTAAGTCATTTTTTTTTCCTATTCGGTAAAATAATTCTGTGTTTGTCAGTAATAACAACACGAATTTCTAAGAATGCGGTAAGAGATACAAGATTCTTGGTTTGATTGAACAATTTTGGTTTTCTTAAATACTATAAAATATACTTATATAAGAAAGAAACAGGAAGAAAAAGATACGCAAAGAGAGAAAAAAAGATGAGAAAAAAGTATAACGTGAAGGCTTTATGGGAAGTGTGGTGGGATTGGGATCGTTGCAATTTTATAATGAGGTAGTGTACAGAGAGGGGAGAAGGAGTGAGGTAAAAGCGTGCGGTTCACACTTTCCTACTGCCTGTATTTGTCTTCATAAATTCAAACCTTGCTAACAATGGTATATGGTCACTGGGAAATTTGTCGTTGGGGAACCCGATAAACTTACTCACGTATTCGGGGTCCACTTCACCCAATAGCCCACGCACTCTTAGAGCATGCGTGGAAAACCATATGTAGTCGATGACGTCTGTAAATGACGGTGTGAAATTGGTGAATGGAAGTTCTCCGATACAATTATAACTGGATTTGAGAGCCAAGTTATGTGAGAAGTTTCTTTCTGACATGTAACCGAAATCTCTGCCATTTCCCTCTTGGTGCATTTGGACACGGCCTGTACTTATCAATTCGTATACGGCGGAGTTGATATATGAATTGAAATCACCACAAATGAGCACAGGAGATTTCTTAATATCCTGTCTAAAATTGTGCGACGTCTCCTCCTTTAGCAGTGTTTCCAAATGATCTAGCAAGACACCCACTTGGAATGTCTTGACATCATTAAATTTTGGATCCCAGTGTAAATGCGTGGTGACTGCCCATATGGTGTCACCGCTAGGAATGTGTTGAAGCTTTAACAACAATGCAACGTTATCCTTGTTCATTGCGCGATTTAAATAGTCTTCAGTTCTTTGGAACTTTTTGTGTTTCATCCAAGCACCGCTGAAATCCATAGCGTCTTTGGTGACCAACTTGAATTGGTCCCTTTTGAAAAAAATGCAACACCCGTCTACTTTCTTGGAGTCCTTGGAATGCATGGTCTTAGCTCTTGCCTTTGCATGGAAAATACCTGTATAACCATGCTTATCCAACAAGGGTACCCAATACTCTTCAAAAGTCTTGGACTCCACTTCTTGTAAACACAACAGATCACTGTCATACGACAGAATCTGCTCCTTTAATTTATTGCGCCTGTAATCCCAACTTAACGCCCATGATGGTGTATAACGGTACATCTTTGGGGTGGCATAGTGTTGACATAAGGTATTGTAGGATAAGACGGTGAACGTCCTCTTGGCTAAATCGGTGGGCAAATGCTCCGTGGATTGCTGCAAAGAATCGTATTCCCTCTGTGGTTCCCCATCGGTATTGATTTCGATGAACCTACGTTCATGCGGCAAGGGAATCTCCGGTCTGTTGTCTCTAAGGTAGAAAATCAATCCCGTGACAGATTTTTCTGTGAGAATCTTCAAAAATTGTTTTTCTAGGGGGTTTCCTTCCACACCAAGAAATTGCAGATTGCATAGGTTGCCAAACTCCCATGGTAACGTGCTGACCATGTTATCGAAAAAGTATAAGTATTTCAATTGGAAACATGATCCTAATTCCGCGGGTAGAGACGTCAATCTATTATGTGATAGATCCAAAACGCGTAGGTTGCTTAGGTGCTTAATCTCCGCTGGCAGCTCCGTGAGACTGTTGCCATTCAAATACAGCCTCGTCAGAAAATTGTACTTGAAGATGTTGGGGCTGATATTGAAGATTTGTAAGTTGGACAAATCTAGTGCGTGCCATAATTGGTCGTCGTACTTGGAGTCCTTAGGCATGACCATCCTGTTTTCAATGTCGTCATCTTCATCAATACTGTACTGAGACAGTTTCTTGTGTTGCAAGAGCGCTTGGTTGGCTTCCTCTTTGCCATTAGCAAACAGCTCTATCTTAGGTGTCAAAGGTGTAGACACTGCACTGTTAGCTGCTGTGCCTGAGGGAGTGCTGTCTCCCGTAGGTTGTTGTTTCTTTGCTGTCTTGCTATCGGTGAGAGTGTCGGCCATTTCCATCAAGGCCTGCTTCGTGCAGTCGACCAGTGATTTCGAGGCTTCTGCGATGTGAGATTGCTGAAAATCGGTGGGCTGCAAAGCTGGTGGTGCAGCCTGAGGTCCAGGACCAAATTGACCTGGGATCTGCTGCTGTACCTGCTGCTGCGCTTGTTGCTGAGCTTGCTGAGCCTGTTGTGTAGCCAAATACTTCTTCATAGCGTTTTGCCTGGCATAAATGTTAGGCTGTCCCAGAGACTGTGAGGACACCGCTGCCAAATGCAATTGGAGCTTCCAGATCGGGTTGTTTAGTAAAGAAGGGTCATCTAAGTGCGGGTGTAATAAAGGGTTGCTAGCGTTCACATTGATGTTCACAGGCGTGCCAACGGTCGGAACCATCCCTATAGGATTTGCTGTGGCTGTAGAAGCATTCATCATCACCCCGTTGCCGCCGCCATTGTTGTTGTTGTTACTGTTATTGTTGTTGTTGTTATCCATGTTCATATTGAGCATGTTTGTGTTCCCATTGGCCAATTGGTCGAGCAACTGGCGCGAGTTGTTGTTACTGGGAGTGTGTACATCGTTGTTGCTCATGAGCCCCGGTGGAGGTATTCCGGAGGGTTGGTTCATGTGTAGCTGCTGCTGTAGAGCGTTTGGTGTACCCTTTCCCAGTAGCCCGGCATGTTGCTGTTGCTGTTGTTGCTGCTGTTGCTGCGGGCCCAGGTTAGGGTAGCCTAGTAAAGAAGGGTCGTTCATTAGCGGAAGTGTGCAGGGATAGCGTCAGTCGGAGTTCCCTTGCTGGTTTCCCTTATGCTGTGCCCTTGCACTTCCGAACCTACTGTAAGGTGGAAACTTTTTCAAATTTTTTCGTTGTTGGCCCGTTTTTCGCAAGAACGGGCGATAACAAAAGGCCTAAACGGCTACTTTACCTTTGAGATCTACCATGGTGAGAATTAATGCTAAGTGGACATCTATGTATATGTTAATGGGTATGTAGTTACTTATCGCTGCTAGAACACGATCCACGTGGTGGCACACCCACCAAACACGCGGGGCTTTCCAGAGTACTGGCCCACGAGCTGCAGTCCACGCTGGGAGCCCTTCTGCGGGCCACAGTTGCCATGCTCCCCCCAACCCCAGCAGTACACTTTGTAATAGTGGGACTCGCCTTCTTGACTAGTGGTGACTAGGATACCGTGCTCGCTCCCAGTTGTAATATCGACAATGGGGAAGTGTAAGCCTTCTTGCGGGAACAGTTGTGAGTGTGTACCTCTACCAAATGACTCTACAGTATTGAGGCGCCTATCCCAGAGGTGGATTGAAGTCCACATGCACGTTACTACAAGGCCGTGCCTCTCTTGTTGTTGCTCGAGCTCGAACCCAGTGGGCAGACGACCGGATGCGTGTACTATGCGGCCACCCTCGTCCACTATGATCATGAAGTCTTTACCCATGGCCACGTAGTCTACCGGCACAGAACCCGTATCGTACACCAACATAGGTTCCGTTACTGATCGGCATTTTTGCCCCTGCAATTGACATTTTGTGTTACTGCCCCAGCCGTATACTCTCGTGCCTTGCACCACCACGAAATTCTGGAAGCACCCGTAAACTGCGATGCGTTCTTCGTTGGAATGCAATGGCACATGCCGTTGTGTGAACTCGTAACAACCGCCTCCTCGCTGCCATACATGACCAGCAGCATCCACGGTAACTGTTGTGTCCCAGCCGCACGCCACGTCCACTACTGGTGCCGGTATCTCCACTGGCCTCCAGCCACGCACCTGCTGTAGTGCTTGTGCATTATTCAGTTCTCCTCGTCTGTTATCTCCGCATCCTACCAAACTCCCGTTATTCAACAGTACCACGCTGTGGTTCCCACCGCATGCTATCTTCCTGACTACTGTTCCATCACCTCCCAACGCAGACCTCTGCGGCGTATCCATATCCTCATCGTGCACCAGTCCCAGTTGCCCTTGCCCATTAGAGCCGAATGCATACACACAACTCATAGATACAAGCCTCTGACAACCTTTGATGGTTATATTGCATCACTTGCGCTTTGGATCTGCTTGCATTATAAAGGCCCAAACGGCTGCGTTACCCCCGTCGCCGCGAAATTTTTCATAATTTTTCACTCTGTAGGATTAAAAGACAAGATTATGAGCCCATCTCGCAGTGCAACACGTAACTTAAATCAGTACTGGCGTGTGTTATAGTGCTTGACATTCGAGTTTTTTGCTACTGCTAGACACCTGACTATCTGGAGTAAAGAAAAGAAACAAGAAAAGAGACAGAAAATACGTTACAGTTGAAAACATGAGCGGTTCGCATTCAAATGATGAGGATGACATAGTGCAAGTGCCCGAGACGTCTTCTCCTACCAAGGCAGCATCATCGTCTCCCCTAAAGCCAACTCTGTCGACAGTTCCGGATGCAAATGTGGCCTCTTTGAGGAGTAGGTTCACTTTCAAACCTTCAGAACCCAGCGAGGGAGCCCACGCTTCGAAGCCGCTCCCATCTGGGAGCCCTGAGGTTGCACTGGTTAACCTGGCGAAAGAGTTCCCTGATTTCTCTCAAACCCTGGTGCAGGCTGTTTTCAAGTCCAACTCGTTCAACTTGCAGTCTGCGAGGGAACGTCTTACAAGATTGAGACAGCAAAGACAAAACTGGACATGGAACAAAAACGCATCTCCCAAGAAGTCAGAGACCCCGCCACCTGTTAAGAAAACACTACCATTGGCAAACACAGGCCGCTTGTCATCCATCCATGGCAACGTTAACAACAAATCTTCCAAGATCACGGTGGCTAAACAGAAAACATCGATTTTTGACCGTTACTCAAACGTCATCAACCAAAAACAATATACTTTTGAGCTGCCAAACAACTTGAACATAGACTCGGAAGCATTGAGCAAGTTGCCGGTGAACTACAATAAAAAGAGAAGGCTGGTGAGGGCAGATCAGCATCTAATGGGCAATTCTCGTGAGTCAGCCGCTACGCAATTAGGTTCTGCAAGGGAGAAACTACTGGCGAATCGCAGATACGGTCGCCATGCCAACGACAACGATGAAGAGGAGGAGGAGAGTATGATGACCGACGACGACGATGCGAGTGGTGATGACTATACAGAATCCACACCGCAGATAAATTTGGATGAACAAGTTTTGCAATTCATTAATGAGTCTGATATTGTCGATCTCTCGGACCTCTCGGATACTACGATGCACAAGGCTCAACTCATAGCCTCTCATAGGCCATATTCTTCACTAAGTGCTTTTGTAAGCACAAATTTTAATGATAAGAACACTGAGGAGAATGCATCGAACAAGAGAAAAAGACGTGCGGCTGCATCTGCCAACGAAAGTGAGAGGTTACTCGATAAGATCACTCAAAGCATAAGAGGTTATAATGCTATTGAGTCCGTGATCAAGAAGTGTTCTTCCTACGGTGATTTGGTCACTTCGCAAATGAAGAAATGGGGTGTGCAAGTGGAAGGCGATAACTCCGAGTTAGACTTAATGAACCTTGGGGAAGACAATGACGACGATGACGAGGATGATAGTAATAACGATAATAATCATACCAATGCTGCTGGTCCAGACGGGAATGGCAAGGAACAAGAGGAGACAAAGGCAGTGGTGGAAGGTTTTGATGAAACTAGCGCAGAGCCAACACCCGCACCAGCTGAAAGAGAAGTAAAACGAACTAGGAACACAACTAAGCCAGAAGTAGATGGAGATGGAGAAGACGTAGATTTGGAAGCAATCGATGACGAATTGCCGCAGTCCGAGCATGAAGATGATGACTATGAAGAGGAAGACGAAGACTATAACGATGAGGAAGAAGACGTGGAATATGACGATGAAGACGACGATGACGACGATGATGACGAATTCGTGGCCACAAGAAAAAACACACATGTGGTTTCCACCACGAGCAGAAACGGTCGTAAACCTATTGTTAAGTTTTTCAAGGGCAAACCAAGACTGTTAAGTCCGGAAATTTCGCTGAAGGACTACCAACAAACCGGTATAAACTGGTTGAATCTGCTATACCAAAACAAGATGTCATGTATCCTTGCAGACGATATGGGTTTAGGTAAGACGTGTCAAGTCATTTCATTCTTTGCATATTTGAAACAGATAAACGAACCGGGTCCTCACTTGGTTGTCGTGCCATCATCGACGTTAGAAAATTGGTTGAGGGAGTTCCAAAAATTCGCACCTGCTTTAAAGATTGAGCCCTACTATGGCTCTTTACAAGAAAGGGAAGAATTACGTGATATCCTGGAAAGGAACTCTGGAAAATATGATGTTATCGTGACCACGTACAACTTGGCTGCCGGCAATAAATACGACGTTTCATTTTTGAAAAACAGAAACTTTAATGTTGTGGTTTATGATGAGGGTCATATGCTGAAAAATTCTACTTCAGAGAGGTTTGCTAAACTGATGAAAATTCGTGCCAATTTCCGCCTTTTATTAACTGGTACACCATTACAAAACAACTTGAAGGAACTAATGTCACTGTTGGAATTTATCATGCCAAATCTTTTCATTTCCAAAAAGGAATCATTTGACGCAATCTTCAAACAACGTGCCAAGACCACGGACGATAACAAAAACCACAATCCGCTGTTGGCTCAAGAGGCCATTACAAGAGCAAAAACAATGATGAAGCCATTTATTTTGAGAAGACGTAAGGACCAAGTGTTGAAGCACTTGCCACCAAAACACACACATATCCAGTATTGTGAATTGAACCCAATACAAAAGAAAATATACGATAAGGAAGTTCAAATCGTGTTAGAACATAAAAGAATGATTAAAGATGGGGAATTGCCACAAGATGCAAAGGAAAAATCTAAAATACAATCTTCTAGTTCTAAAAATTTAATAATGGCATTGCGAAAGGCTTCTCTTCATCCACTTTTATTCAGAAATATCTATAATGACAAAACCATCACCAAAATGAGTGACGCCATCTTGGATGAACCTGCCTATGCTGAAAATGGTAACAGGGAGTATATTAAGGAAGATATGAGTTACATGACGGATTTTGAGTTGCACAAACTATGCTGCAATTTCCCGAACACGTTATCCAAATATCAACTTCATAATGACGAGTGGATGCAATCCGGTAAAATTGATGCTTTGAAAAAATTGCTGAAGACAATTATCGTTGACAAACAGGAAAAAGTGCTGATATTTTCCTTATTCACTCAAGTCCTGGATATTCTAGAAATGGTTTTGTCCACCTTGGATTATAAATTTTTAAGATTAGATGGGTCCACGCAAGTGAATGATAGACAACTATTGATCGATAAGTTTTATGAAGATAAGGACATCCCCATTTTTATTTTATCAACAAAAGCAGGTGGATTCGGCATCAACTTGGTCTGCGCGAACAATGTTATTATTTTTGATCAAAGTTTCAACCCACATGATGATAGACAAGCTGCTGATAGGGCACATCGTGTGGGACAAACAAAGGAAGTGAATATCACCACATTAATTACTAAGGATTCCATAGAGGAAAAGATTCATCAACTGGCCAAAAATAAACTAGCTTTGGATTCGTATATCAGTGAAGATAAAAAATCTCAAGATGTGATGGAAAGTAAAGTTAGTGATATGTTGGAGGATATAATTTATGATGAAAACTCGAAACCAAAAGGAACGAAAAATTAAGTAAATAAATGATAAAATTGAAAAAAAAATGAATAAGCAAAAACTGAAAAAAAAAAAATTTTAACTATGCATTCTTCTGCATAAACGCGTCATATGAATGGAAGCTTTAAATAACAAAGGAGAAAAATATAGAACGGTAAATATATTTCTAGATTATAATGTACATATATGTGTATATATACATATGTTAGTATGTATAGCTAGGTAATTTTAATCTGTGAAAAAAAAAAGGGAGACTCTTTTGAATTTATTGATTCACTTGCTCATTGGTCTCCTGTGGTACTGCTTCAATTTCAACTTGAGTTTCAACCACAGTTTCGGGAATCATTGGATGATCAAGGTTAAATAAAACGCTACCAATAGTATTCGTGGAAATGGCAAACCCCGCTAAAATGGGAACAGACTCGATCAAACCTGCCAGGAAACCAAACGAGGCATATTGACCAGCGTGGAGATAGATATTCTCACGTCTTTGTATGTTGTCGAAATTTTGTAAACGTAAAACTTTGGTGAAGTAAATTTGAGTAATGAAGGGAGAAATCAAAATATGGAAAAGAATGGGTCCGACTAGTGGAAAAAAAGATATAACCAAGAGTACGGAAAGAACTGCTAGGCCCAACATGTACTTGACCAATTTGAATGGGAAATAATAAGCCCAGAAGTAGATCGAGTTGATGGGCACGTAGTACTTGATTGGTTTCTTATCACTAAAGTCCTCCTCTAAACCATTCTTTTCTAAGCACACCTCCACCAAATGGTTGTTAAAATGACTGAGTCTCATAAACAATAAAGTAAAAACATTTGCTTGTAAAAATGAATGAAAAATAGCAATGAAAAGCCCAATAGGACCCAACACAATCAAAAAGGCCGTGTACATTGGTGTAATCGTAGCCCAGTAGACAAAGCTCACTAGAGCAAACATTATCAAGTAACCCGATAATATTCCGAGCATAGTGGTTGAATAACTGCTCTTATTGGTGTTGAACTCCAAAAAACCCTTGAACGGGTACATGAACGCACCTCCTGTGAATGCGTCCTTGAAAAAGTTCATTAGCACGTACCTAGTACGGCTCATAACTTTGTTGAGATGCTTTTTGTAAACTTTATCCAAGTACTGATTGAATGGGGTATTTACATATGGCAGTTTCTCATACGATTGGCCCCCACCAAACTTGTACACTAAACCACCAATACCAGCCAGCGCTAATGAACCCGTAAAACTCATTTTCTGATGTTGTTATTGTTTTGTTTAATATACCTTGTTTCTTTACACTATAACCACACTAACTTGTAACAAGAATGAGAATGAAAATAACCTCAAGCTTCTTTATATATATATATATATATATATATATATATTATATTCCAGGTGTCACAAAACCGGTAAGATCCTGTCGTATTATTTGGTCACGTGGTTTTTTCCATGGCGGGTAATATAAATTGAAACAAGGGTTTTTTAAGTAATTGATTACATGCCAAGGAAGTGGTGAACAAGAATTAGCAAGGGGCAGGTAGATAACCACAGCATAGCATTCGTTGAAAAGGAAATCGACGTTACAAAGTGCAGTTTCCCGTATTATTTTCCTATTTCCCTCTTTTTTTCCTTTGTTGCAGGCGTCGTTGTACCTTTTTGCTTTACAACGGCTTTAATAAGATTAAAAACTCCGGATATCGTCATAACAGCGGTCTATTATAGTTATTTCTTCAGTTTTTTGCATCTTTTTAGTAAGTAAGAAATTAGAAAAAGCTGCTTATCAATTGAGTGAAAGTTTCCATTCTTCATTTCCGTAATATTTTTCTTTCCTTTTTGTTTTTCTGTTTCTTCCATTTCTGTTTTGTTTTGTTTTGTTCTCTCTCCTTAATTTGCATATAAGTATAATATCAAAGAAATAATGCCTTACATCGGTGCTTCCAACCTCTCAGAACATTCATTTGTCAATTTGAAAGAAAAACATGCGATTACACATAAAGGTACTGGTAGTTCTGCAGCATCATTGCAGACACCACCGAGCCCCGATCAAGAGAACCATATTGACAATGAGTTAAGGAATTACGATACGTCTTTAAGCGACATTTCAACCCCGAATAAAAACGAAGGTGATGAGTTCGAGCAGAGTTTAAGGGATACATTTGCCAGCTTCCGCAAGACTAAACCACCACCTCCTTTAGATTTTGAACAACCGCGACTTCCTTCCACGGCGTCTTCATCCATCGATTCAACTGTATCTTCGCCGTTGACGGATGAAGACATAAAGGAGTTAGAATTTCTTCCGAATGAATCAACTCATTCTTACTCGTATAATCCACTTTCGCCAAATTCTCTGGCAGTCAGATTGAGAATTTTGAAGAGATCGCTGGAAATTATAATACAAAACCCAAGTATGCTACTTGAGCCTACTCCAGATGATTTACCTCCTTTGAAAGAGTTTGCAGGCCGTAGGAGAAGCTTGCCAAGGACATCAGCCTCCGCGAACCATTTGATGAATAGGAATAAGAGCCAAATCTGGAATACCACTTCCGCTACTTTAAATGCATTTGTAAATAATACCTCTTCTTCTCCAGCAGCATCTTCTGCTTTATCCAGCAAAAAAATGGGCACCCCAGTTTTCCCTAATTTGGATCCAACACATTCTCAAACATTCCATAGAGCCAATTCATTGGCTTATTTACCGTCTATCTTACCCGAGCAAGATCTACAGCTTAAACGTAATAGTTCTTTATTTCGTGGCGACTATGGAAACAGTATAAGCCCTGAAAGGCCAAGTTTTAGGCAACCGTTCAAGGATCAAACTAGTAGCCTTCGCAATAGCAGTTTACTCAATGACAGGACTTATCAAGAAGAAGAAACCTTTTTACCGCACCATGGACCTTCTATTGACCTATTGAATGAGCAAAGAGCGAACTTGAAAAGTCTTCTGAATTTACTAAACGAAACATTGGAGAAAAACACTTCCGAAAGAGCATCGGATCTTCATATGATATCGCTATTCAATTTGAATAAATTGATGCTTGGAGATCCCAAGAAAAATAATTCGGAACGCGATAAAAGAACTGAAAAGCTGAAGAAAATTTTGCTGGATAGTCTTGCAGAACCATTTTTTGAGCACTATAATTTTATCGAAGATAATCCGATCGGAGATACAGATGAACTCAAGGAGGAAATCGATGAATTTACGGGTTCTGGAGACACGACGGCGATAACAGATATACGGCCGCAACAGGACTATGGTCGAATATTGAGGACATTCACCTCTACCAAGAATTCCGCCCCACAGGCAATTTTTACATGCAATCAAGAGAACCCTTGGCAATTCAGAGCTGCAAATGACCTAGCGTGCTTAGTATTCGGTATCTCGCAGAATGCCATTCGTGCCTTAACTTTAATGGATTTAATTCACACAGATAGCAGAAATTTTGTTTTACACAAACTGCTATCTACCGAGGGTCAGGAAATGGTTTTCACGGGCGAAATTATTGGTATTGTTCAACCAGAAACACTTAGCTCATCTAAAGTAGTATGGGCATCGTTTTGGGCAAAAAGAAAGAACGGCTTATTAGTTTGTGTTTTCGAAAAAGTTCCTTGCGACTATGTTGATGTGCTTTTAAACCTGGATGATTTTAGTGTCGAAAGCATTGTAGACAAATGTGAGTTATTATCAGATGGACCCACATTGTCTTCCTCTTCTACTTTATCGCTACCTAAGATGGCCTCTTCACCAAACGGTAGTAAGTTGGAGTATTCTTTGGAAAGGAAGGTCCTTGAAAAGAGTTATTCAAAGCCCACTTTAACTGATGATCGCAACGGCGATGAAAATCAATTTGATGGAGATAGTCAATCTGAATCATCACTGTCATTATCACCAGTGAGGACGAAAAAAAGTGTAAAATTCGCAAATGATATTAAAGATGTTAAGAATATAAGCCAATCGTTAGCTAAATTAATGGATGATGTGAGGAATGGGGTAGTATTTGATCCCGATGATGATCTCTTGCCTATGCCCATCAAAGTTTGCAACCACATTAATGAAACGAGATATTTTACTTTAAATCATCTATCTTATAATATTCCATGCGCAGTATCCTCTACTGTCTTGGAGGATGAGTTAAAATTGAAAATTCATAGTTTACCTTACCAGGCGGGTTTATTTATTGTGGATTCGCATACTCTAGATATTGTGAGTTCCAATAAGTCTATTCTGAAAAACATGTTTGGTTATCATTTCGCTGAGCTCGTAGGAAAATCCATCACTGAAATAATTCCATCATTTCCAAAATTTCTGCAATTTATCAACGACAAATATCCCGCATTAGATATTACACTTCATAAGAATAAAGGTCTGGTATTAACAGAACATTTTTTTAGGAAAATTCAGGCAGAGATTATGGGTGATCGTAAGAGCTTTTATACGTCGGTAGGTATTGATGGGCTTCATAGGGATGGCTGTGAAATCAAGATTGATTTCCAACTACGTGTCATGAATTCTAAAGTGATTTTACTTTGGGTTACACATTCAAGAGACGTCGTGTTCGAAGAATATAATACTAATCCGTCACAATTGAAGATGTTGAAAGAGAGCGAATTAAGTCTGATGAGCAGTGCAAGTAGTTCTGCCAGCTCTTCCAAAAAATCCTCGGCTCGGATATCTACTGGGGCGTTGAAGGACATGAGTAATCTGTCAACGTATGAGGATTTAGGCCACCGGACGAATAAGCTTAAATATGAAATTGGGGGGGAATCGACAGCTCATTCCGAATCAACTTTGTCTGAACAGGACCAAGCTCCCTTGGAAGACGAAAAGGATAGCGGTGAAATAATACTTGCTGATCCTGAAATGAAGCACAAATTAGAATTGGCCAAGATTTACTCAAGAGATAAATCCCAATTTGTGAAAGAAGGAAATTTCAAAGTTGACGAAGATTTGATTATTAGCAAAATTTCACTATCTCCAAGCTCTGAATCATTGGCAGACTCTAAAAGTTCTGGGAAAGGACTCTCCCCACTTGAAGAGGAAACGTTAATTGATAGGAACGCTACAGAAAACGGATTAGCGAAAACACCGAAAGACGAAGACGGCATCATAATGACTAAGAAGCGAGGAAACCAACCTGTTAGTACTTTCCTGCGCACCCCCGAAAAGAACATCGGTGCCCAAAAGCACACTAAGAAGTTTTCGGATTTTGTAGGTCTGCAAAAAATGGGCGAAGGTGCATATGGTAAAGTCAACCTATGTATTCATAAGAAGAATAGATATATCGTGGTGATCAAGATGATCTTTAAAGAAAGAATTCTTGTCGATACATGGGTTAGAGATAGGAAGTTAGGTACTATACCTTCTGAGATTCAAATTATGGCCACGTTGAACAAAAACCCCCATGAGAATATTTTACGGTTACTAGATTTTTTTGAAGACGATGACTACTATTATATCGAGACCCCCGTACATGGCGAAACAGGATGCATAGATCTTTTCGATCTGATTGAATTTAAAACCAACATGACAGAATTTGAGGCCAAGTTGATATTCAAGCAGGTAGTCGCGGGAATAAAACATCTACATGATCAAGGTATTGTTCACAGAGATATCAAGGACGAGAATGTTATCGTAGATTCCAAAGGTTTCGTCAAGATTATCGATTTTGGATCTGCTGCGTACGTCAAAAGCGGACCGTTTGACGTTTTCGTTGGGACAATAGATTATGCTGCCCCTGAAGTCTTGAGTGGGAATCCTTATGAGGGCCAACCACAGGATATTTGGGCTATCGGTATTCTATTGTATACCGTGGTCTTCAAAGAGAACCCCTTCTACAATATAGATGAAATATTGGAAGGTGATCTGAAATTCAACAACGCGGAGGAAGTTAGTGAAGACTGCATTGAGCTCATCAAGAGCATTCTGAACCGTTGCGTACCGAAGAGGCCCACCATAGACGATATAAATAATGACAAATGGTTGGTTATTTAAAGGATTTGTGATAATTCTAGTACTTGAGGAAATGGAGAAGAAAACGCGAAACACCTTAAAAGAATCAACTCTGTCATTTCGTTCTTAATTTCTTCAGTTATGAATTAGTAATTTTTTCTAGGTATGTATGCGTAGATCAATATATATATTTTTCTTTCTCAATTATATTATTAATATGATAAAAGTATGACACTAAATGCAGCCAATTAAGACTTAAATATAAAAACTACATATTCAATAAACAAAAATGGGGTAAATATTCCAAATAATAAAGTGGGAACATGATTTAAAAGCAGAAGCACGGTTCCCACATAGACCCTTAATCAATAATGCTACTATTTCTTCATAGTGCGAAGGGCTTATTACTATTGTTATATCACTCTAGACGTCAATACCCGGAATGCCCTTTTTGCAAGGACAGCGAAAAAAGGTGAAAGAATAACAGGAGAAAGTGTTGGGGAACTAAGTCACGAAAGAAGGCGGATAACAGCAATACTAACGTGGAACCTATTTCGACTATTATAACAACTGGTATCGGATTATCGAAGAATAATTGAGTGGTCAGAAAGGAGTGAAATATGTCAGGAGCAAGATCAACAACGGCAGGTGCCGTGCCCTCGGCAGCAACAACATCAACAACATCGAACATTAAGGATTCGGACTCTAACGAGTCTCTATATCCCTTGGCTTTGCTAATGGATGAGTTGAAACACGATGATATTGCTAATAGAGTGGAAGCGATGAAAAAATTAGATACCATTGCATTGGCTCTCGGTCCTGAAAGAACAAGAACCGAGCTGATTCCCTTTTTAACGGAAGTCGCGCAAGATGATGAAGACGAGGTGTTTGCCGTCCTAGCCGAACAGCTAGGAAAATTTGTCCCCTACATTGGTGGTCCTCAATACGCCACGATCCTATTGCCAGTATTGGAAATTTTGGCGTCCGCAGAAGAAACCTTGGTTAGAGAAAAGGCCGTAGATTCTCTGAATAATGTGGCCCAAGAGCTGTCTCAAGAACAATTATTTAGTGATTTCGTTCCCTTAATTGAACATTTGGCTACTGCAGATTGGTTCTCTTCAAAAGTTTCTGCTTGTGGACTTTTCAAGTCTGTTATCGTAAGAATCAAAGATGATTCATTGAGAAAAAACATTCTGGCCTTATACTTACAACTCGCTCAAGATGATACTCCAATGGTGAAAAGAGCCGTCGGTAAAAACCTACCCATCTTGATCGATCTGTTGACTCAAAATTTAGGGCTATCTACAGATGAAGATTGGGATTATATTTCTAATATCTTCCAAAAGATCATTAACGATAATCAAGATTCTGTCAAATTTCTGGCAGTGGATTGTCTAATTTCTATCTTGAAATTTTTTAACGCTAAAGGTGACGAGTCTCACACTCAAGATTTATTGAATTCTGCGGTAAAGTTAATTGGTGACGAAGCATGGAGGGTACGTTACATGGCTGCGGATAGATTTTCTGATTTAGCCTCGCAATTCAGTTCCAACCAAGCATATATCGATGAATTAATACAACCATTTTTGAACCTTTGTGAGGACAACGAAGGAGATGTGAGAGAAGCTGTGGCCAAACAAGTATCTGGATTTGCCAAGTTCCTAAATGATCCTTCCATTATATTGAATAAGATCTTACCTGCTGTGCAGAATTTAAGTATGGACGAAAGCGAAACGGTGAGATCTGCTTTGGCCTCTAAAATTACAAACATTGTATTGCTGTTGAATAAAGACCAAGTCATTAACAATTTTCTTCCGATTTTACTGAATATGTTAAGAGATGAGTTCCCCGACGTTCGTTTAAATATCATTGCCAGCTTGAAGGTTGTCAATGACGTAATAGGAATTGAGCTATTGTCAGACTCTTTGTTACCAGCCATAACTGAATTAGCCAAGGATGTGAACTGGAGAGTTAGAATGGCCATAATCGAATACATTCCTATTCTGGCAGAACAATTAGGCATGCAATTTTTTGATCAACAGTTGAGCGATTTGTGTCTTTCATGGTTATGGGATACTGTTTATTCCATCAGAGAAGCGGCAGTGAATAATTTAAAAAGATTAACTGAAATATTTGGCTCAGATTGGTGTCGTGATGAAATCATTTCAAGACTGCTCAAATTTGATCTACAATTACTGGAAAATTTTGTCTCCAGGTTCACAGTACTATCTGCTCTAACTACTTTGGTGCCTGTGGTATCGTTAGATGTCGTTACAGAACAACTCTTACCCTTCATTTCTCACTTGGCCGATGACGGCGTTCCAAATATTAGATTTAATGTGGCCAAATCCTACGCTGTGATAGTTAAGGCTCTAATTAAGGATGAGGCCAAATATGATGCATTAATTAAGAACACGATTTTACCTTCTTTGCAAACGTTGTGTCAGGACGAAGATGTTGATGTAAAATACTTCGCTAAGGAAAGTTTGGCAGAATGCCAACAACTTTTAAAAAATTGATAATAGTTCAAATATATACATACATACACATGTATACTTGAATGAATAAAAGGTATACATAATAACAACACGGCCCTGTTTTTTTAATTCCCTCTCACCCACGGTTAGTCCTCTCCTTTAACAGGAATATCATCTTCCAACTTGACCACAGTTTCTTCATTTGTTTTCTCCTCGTGTTCGACATCAATTTCCGCACCCACATCCAATTCAGGTTTCCCTTCCAGGTATTTTACCCATTTAGGATAACTCATAATATTCTGCTGGATTTCCTTGTATAATTGAGACTGCAAATCCCAATCCAAGGAGTTCCTGAGATCATTCGATGGCAAGAATTTTAACATGTCACCAAGATTCCTCGATTTAGTGATTATTTGCCCGAATCCAACCAGCAACCCATTTATTTCTGTCCAAAGCCCCTTAGGTAGCCAGTTTTGTAATTGAGTTCTTGTCTGATCTGGGGTCTTGCATTTTTGCGGATCTACCCATTTCCAAAGCTTGGTCAATCTATCCACATGAACGTCAACGCAAATACCTTCAATCTTGCCCCATGCCTTTTGTAATGTCAAATAAGCCATCTTGGGCCCCACACCGGGCAGGGCCAACAATTCATTAATCGTAGCTGGAACATCACCTGAATATTGATCTCGAAGGATTTTGCAGGTAGACAAGATATATTTGGCCTTTCTTGTGTGGAACCCAACTGAATGAATCAGTTCGTCTAGTTTGGTCTCATTGATTTGCAAAACTCCCTCCAATGTCATACCTTCTTCGATATGCAGTTCTTCTATGCAATACTGCATTATGTTAAGCATTGCCATTGCGGTTACTTCATCCTTTGTCTGCGATGAGAGCATCACCCCAAGAAGTACTTGTAATCTGTAGTCCCTCGGTGATATTTGGTCTTTCGAGATACCACACTTAGAGGCTACCGTCACGGGAACGGATGAGCCGCCAATTATATCGACAGGCGCTAGAATCTTAGACCTCAGCACTCGCATTCTAGCATATGTTTCTTGAAACTTGTAGGGGACCTTCGTCGAGGTTGGGGTGAGAAAGATCGAGGGGTCCAATGGTGTGGCCCATCTGTTAGGTACATTTCCGTTTCTAACCACAATCCATTCGAAGTATTGCTTATTTGGTAACGACTTGACCCAGTTGATATCTACGGGTTGAGGGATAACCTCTTCTTGCTTGATTTTGGTCCTTTTCTGAGGGAAAAATTCCGATTCTGACCCAGTTTCAGTCTTTAGCAGCGGTCTTTTCCTTAAAATAGCCATGGATGAGTATTTACAAATCTTTTGCATATTTTTTTTTTGGGCTGTAAAAGTATATATATATACATATATAGTGGATTATTAAAGAGGAGGCTATTACTAAGTGAAAAAAAAAAAAAAAAATGCCAAAATCAAACTTCGTATTTGAACCTAAAAAAGGAGACAGAATGTTATAGCACCAATAGAAGCAACAGGAGCACCACTATCAGCACGAGGATGATTAGACAGTTACCATTATCCTTAAACCTAGAATTGTTAAAGCCATGCATGGACCGAGAAGCCCTGTTCAAATTTCTACCATTATTATCAATCAAGTTCTCCAAATCCACCAGCAACGAGTCGTTTTGAGAAACGATTTCATTATTGAGGTCCATGGAAATGTCATGGGTCCTCCCAATAGACTGAGACAGTGTGCCCAAGTGAGAATCCTGCTCTAACAGCTGCTGCTGCTGGTTGATAAACAGTTCTTGATTGGAGACAATGGGTTGCGGCTGTGACTGCGACTGCGATGGTTCATCCTTGTATGGAACATGCGTGGAAGGTAGCGGCGACTCCTCGTCCTGTTCATCGTCATCCTTATACATGACCGTAAGCTCTTCATCGTTCTTGAACCGCACTTTTTTCAAAGAGTCTCTGGACACCTCATCAGCATTGCTTGCCACCGACTCTTGGAATCTGTACAGCTCCTTGTCAATCGCCGTATCAGGAATTCTATCCAGTATGGTATTGTACCGGGAAATCAGCGTGCCATCGGATGCACACTTCTGTAACAACTCCAGTATTGAGCTCAATTGTCGTTTCAAAGCAACGTTATCGTTTGAGGTCGGGGCGAGGTTCAACACCGACACTAGTCTTGTTCTTTCTTCGACCAGATCAGAGAGCTGGTCCAGTTCATAACCCAGCTTCAACACATCCATACCGTGTGTGCTTACGCATCTATTTGTTCTCGTGAGCCCCGTCTCTGGACTTTATCCGTTCGCTATTGTAAAGTCTTAGCCTTTATCTCTAGTTCTTTACCTGCTTTTGCTCTTTCGGGTGATGAAAGTTGCGCTGGGAAATTTTATTCCCATAGAATGATTTTTAGAAATAATAAACTCATAACAGTGCAACGACCAAGTGCAGGGGAAAGTAGCATAGAAGCAAGAGGAGACGCATCGATCGCGGCAGATGAGTCAGCAAACACCACAGGAGAGCGAACAGATCACAGCGAAAGAACAAGACATCGATCAAGAGAGCGTATTGAGCAACATTGACTTCAATACGGATTTGAACCACAATTTGAATTTATCGGAATACTGCATATCCAGTGACGCAGGAACAGAGAAGATGGACAGCGACGAGGAGAAGTCGTTGGCCAATTTACCAGAGTTGAACTATGCGCCCAAGCTATCCAGTTTGGTGAAGCAAGAAACTCCCACCGAGAGTTTGAAAAGGCCACACGAAGATGAGAAAGAGGTGATAGATGAAGCCAAGAAGATCAAAGTGCCGGGGGAGAACGAGGACAAGAGGAAGGAAGAAAGGAATAGCGAAGAAGTGGAAGAAGTAATTGATGGCAAGGAGAAGAGCGCCGATGCCAGGGACGAGCAAGGGGACGAAGGTGATAACGAGGAGGAAAACAACGAGGAGGAGAATGAAAACGAAAACGAGCATACAGCACCGCCTGCATTGGTGATGCCCTCGCCAATAGAGATGGAGGAACAGAGAATGACTGCGTTGAAGGAAATCACCGACATCGAGTACAAGTTTGCGCAACTGCGCCAGAAACTATATGATAACCAATTGGTGCGGTTGCAAACGGAGCTGCAGATGTGTCTGGAAGGGTCACACCCAGAATTGCAGGTGTACTACTCGAAGATTGCCGCAATCCGCGATTATAAGCTACACAGAGCGTATCAGCGACAGAAATACGAGCTTTCATGCATCAACACAGAGACTATGGCTACCAGAACCTTTATCCACCAGGACTTCCACAAGAAGGTCACCGACCTGCGAGCCAGGCTGCTGAACAGAACCACGCAGACTTGGTACGACATCAACAAGGAACGGCGCGACATGGACATCGTCATCCCAGATGTCAATTACCACGTTCCCATCAAACTTGATAACAAGACACTGAGCTGCATCACGGGCTACGCCAGCGCAGCGCAGCTGCGCTACCCTGGCGAGCCCGTGGCAGAGGACCTCGCTTGCGAAAGCATCGAGTACCGCTACAGAGCCAACCCGGTTGATAAACTCGAAGTTATTGTGGACCGAATGAGGCTCAATAACGAGATTAGCGACCTTGAAGGTCTGCGCAAATACTTCCACTCCTTCCCAGGTGCTCCCGAGTTGAACCCGCTTAGAGACTCCGAAATCAACGACGACTTCCACCAGTGGGCCCAGTGACCGCCACCACTGTCCCCATACCACTGCTTTTTTGTTATTCTTAAATATGTTGTAACGCTATGTAATTCCACCCTTCATTACTAATAATTAGCCATTCACGTGATACCAGCCAGCTGTGGCGCCACACTTTTTTTCCATAAAAATCCTCGAGGAAAAGAAAAGAAAAAATATTTCAGTTATTTAAACCAAAAGATGCCTGGGAGATAGAGCTGGTGCCGTGTGAAATCCAGTTTTGAAAGTGCAATTGAGTCCTACACACATAAGCATCCGCACCTTGTATACATATACGCCAAACAAAACAAAAACATATGACTCTACAAGAATCTGATAAATTTGCTACCAAGGCCATCCATGCCGGTGAACATGTCGACGTTCACGGTTCCGTCATTGAACCCATTTCTTTGTCAACCACTTTCAAACAATCTTCTCCAGCTAACCCTATTGGTACTTACGAATACTCCAGATCTCAAAATCCTAACAGAGAGAACTTGGAAAGAGCAGTTGCCGCTTTAGAGAACGCTCAATACGGGTTGGCTTTCTCCTCTGGTTCTGCCACCACCGCCACAATCTTGCAATCGCTTCCTCAGGGCTCCCACGCGGTCTCTATCGGTGATGTGTACGGTGGTACCCACAGATACTTTACCAAAGTCGCCAACGCTCACGGTGTGGAAACTTCATTCACTAACGATCTGTTGAACGATCTACCTCAATTGATAAAGGAGAACACCAAATTGGTTTGGATCGAAACTCCAACCAACCCTACTTTGAAGGTGACCGACATTCAAAAGGTCGCAGACCTTATCAAGAAGCACGCTGCCGGCCAAGACGTCATCTTGGTTGTCGACAACACTTTCTTGTCCCCATATATCTCCAACCCATTGAATTTCGGTGCGGACATCGTTGTCCATTCCGCTACAAAGTACATCAACGGTCATTCAGACGTTGTGCTTGGTGTCCTGGCCACTAATAACAAGCCATTGTACGAGCGTCTGCAGTTCTTGCAAAACGCCATTGGTGCCATCCCATCTCCTTTCGATGCTTGGTTAACTCACAGAGGTTTGAAGACTTTGCATCTACGTGTCAGACAAGCTGCCGTCAGCGCCATCAAGATCGCTGAGTTCTTGGCATCAGACAAGGAAAACGTTGTCGCAGTCAACTACCCAGGTTTGAAAACACACCCTAACTACGACGTGGTGTTGAAGCAACACCGTGACGCCCTTGGTGGTGGTATGATCTCCTTCAGAATCAAGGGTGGTGCTGAAGCCGCTTCCAAGTTTGCCTCTTCTACAAGACTGTTCACATTGGCCGAGTCTCTTGGTGGTATCGAATCTCTACTGGAGGTGCCCGCTGTTATGACCCATGGTGGTATTCCAAAGGAAGCCAGGGAGGCCTCTGGTGTTTTTGACGACTTGATCAGAATCTCCGTCGGTATTGAAGACACTGAAGATCTTTTGGAAGACATCAAGCAAGCTTTGAAGCAAGCCACTAGCTAATCGTCAATGCCGCGTTACTGGCCTCAACCAGACCTTTAAGTACGATAAAACCCCTGTTATAAATATATATAGTCTAAATATCCATTATTACTGTCCATCGTGTCGGATGATTTTTTTTTTTCAAACAGTTATTATAGTAGCAGAAGTAGTTATATACATATATATACGTATATATACATAATGGCATACTCATACGCTTTGAAAGTTGGGCTCGTCGTAGAGAAGTGAAAATGCCTGCTATCTTGAGAACCAGGTCCAAAGAATCCTCTATAGAGCAAAAGCCTGCTTCCAGAACAAGGACGAGATCGAGAAGGGACAAGCGTAGTCGTGAAGACGATGATGATGATGACGACGATGAGGAAAGTGATGGTGCATACGATGAAGTTGGTGACGACTATGACGAGTATGCTTCGAGAGCAAAGCTGGCCACCAATAGGCCGTTTGAAATAGTCGCGGGGCTGCCCGCTAGTGTGGACCTGCCCAACTATAACTCTTCGCTTACTCATCCACAATCAATTAAAAACTCTGGTGTACTTTACGACTCTCTGGTCAGTTCCAGAAGAACCTGGATCCAGGGTGAGATGTTCGAACTGTATTGGCGAAGACCCAAGAAAATCGTTAGCGAAACTACGCCCACGGCGGTGGAGAGTCCAACATCAGGAGCGATTCCCTTGATACGAGATAAGATGCAGAAAATGTGCGATTGTGTAATGAGTGGAGGTCCTCACACGTTCAAAGTTAGACTGTTCATACTGAAAAATGACAAAATCGAACAGAAATGGCAAGAGGAGCAAGACTTGAAGAAAAAGGAAAAGGAACTGAAAAGAAAGAACGATGCAGAGGCCAAGAGACTGAGAATGGAGGAAAGGAAAAAGCAACAACTGCAAAAGAAAATAGCCAAGGAACAAAAACAGCAATTGCAGAAGGAAAATAAAGCTAAACAGAAGTTGGAACAGGAGGCACTGAAATTGAAAAGAAAGGAACAAATGAAAAAGCTAAAGGAACAAAATAAAAATAAACAGGGGTCGCCTTCTTCCTCTATGCATGACCCAAGAATGATAATGAATTTGAATCTGATGGCGCAAGAAGACCCAAAACTAAACACTTTGATGGAAACCGTGGCTAAGGGCCTGGCCAATAATAGTCAATTAGAGGAATTTAAAAAATTTATTGAGATTGCCAAAAAAAGATCCCTGGAAGAGAATCCAGTCAATAAGCGTGCAGTGGTTACAACAGTGCGACCCCCACCTCCTTCCAAAACTAAAGATGTAGCGGACGCAAACCGGTTAAATTCGATAACCTTGGTGAAAAGTTCGAAAGCCACTGTCGCGGAACCTGACCCAAAGAAAGTTGATGGCGATAATGCAGAGAGGCAACAGTCCAAAAAGGAAAGAACAATTACCGAATCGGTACAAATAAATATCAAAGAAGAAGAAGATGTGAAAGCAGAAGGTGCGAAAGCAGAGGATGTAAAAGCAGAAGATCTGAAAGCAGAGGATACACAGAAGAAAGAGGGCAATGAAGTAGTACCGAAAAAGAAAAGAAGAAAAAATGCAATAAAGGAGGATAAAGACATGCAATTAACTGCGTTCCAACAGAAATACGTTCAAGGTGCGGAGATCATTCTGGAGTATTTAGAATTTACCCATTCGAGGTATTACCTACCCAAGAAATCCGTAGTAGAATTTTTGGAGGATACGGGTGAGATTCTGATATCTTGGATTGTCATACACAATTACAAAGAAATTGAGAAGTTCAAAACGAAAAAAATAAAGGCCAAGCTGAAAGTCGACCAAGAGCAAAACAAGGAAGACTCCAAACAAGAATGCGATATGGAGAAGGAACCCAACTTTAACCCTCTTTTTGAAGATGATTGTCCTACCCCACTTTATACCCCCATGACAATGAAATTATCAGGCATCCATAAAAGATTTAACCAAATCATCCGAAATAGCGTGTCTCCATTGGAAGAAGTTGTCAAAGAGATGGAAAAAATTCTGCAAATCGGTACCAGGTTGTCTGGCTATAATCTATGGTACCAGTTGGACGGATATGACGACGAAGCTTTGAGCGAAAGCTTACGGTTCGAATTAAATGAATGGGAACATGCCATGAGAAGCAGGAGACACAAAAGGTAGTGTGTCCGATTATTTTATTCTGCTTTAACGCCATTATGATTATACACGTTGCATTACTTACTTTTTTACTTGTATATTAAAACCTTTACTTTATTTTTCGTATCACTCATCATGTGGAGTATTGGAGTTGTATGCCAAACTTTGCCGGGAAAACAGGTATATTGCCGTTTTCTGCATCAGCTGCTGATATCGATATCGCATTGACATTTTTATCATCATCGGATAAAGTTTCTTGACAGCTTCTAGTGAAAACCAGTTCTGTCCCGGCAGAT
Organism: Saccharomyces paradoxus; assembly: GCF_002079055.1. Taxonomy (NCBI): domain Eukaryota; kingdom Fungi; phylum Ascomycota; class Saccharomycetes; order Saccharomycetales; family Saccharomycetaceae; genus Saccharomyces; species Saccharomyces paradoxus. The sequence continues at coordinate 124,345 of NC_047487.1, forward strand.
ATTAGAAACCCCCTCCATTTGCCTTCCCATAATAGTTTCAAAGTCTTGTCACGTAATGACGTGCTCAGTTTCCAAACACTGGTAAAAATGGAACTACTTATCTTGTTGTCAAATTTTTCGATGGTAGACCTTTCTTCGTCTATTTTTCTTAGTGATGACGAGAACGCATAAGTCAGGTCGTTTAGCAACTTTTGTTTATGAACAGGAATATCTAGTGGAGAAGGAATATCGTTATCAACTGAATTCAAATTTGGTACATTTTCGTGCAGTAGTTTAATCACTCTGTTATTTGAAATTGTATCCACCAATTCGTGGGAGATTGGTTCTAATTTGTCATTATTACTTCTATTGGTCTCAGGCAAATGATGCTTCTTTTGCCAAAATTCGCACCCAAATGAAAGATTTGATTCAATTGAATAAAGATTAAAATCATATTTCGCGCAGAAAGTGGAATTCGTTCCTGTCTTGGCCGAATATGTGGAGGATATATGACCAAATAATGGATTCCAAGATAACGTCAAAGTTAGCGGACGTCCCGTGTTGGTAGAATGTGTGTAATACCTTAAAGTTGTCGAACAGCCGGGACTTAAACTGACCAATCCTAACCAAAACTCAGCACCAAGCGACAACGAAGAATTATTGTATAATGAAGTGTTAAACTTGGAAGGTGTGGTGAGAAAATTATGTAATATTCTATATCCACATAATAGATCGCTGGTGGAAAATATCCACTCCTGTAAATTGCGATGAGAATCTCTTTGAAAGTAGCATGTTAGAACATTTAAACTCTCTCTGAAACTGCTGATACCCTTGAGCATGAACTGGGTTTGTGAAGTTAGTCGTTTTATTATCATTGCCTCTAAATCAGAGCTAGGATAGTACATTCTACCATAATAAAGTGATTTCTTAACAAATTTTGAGTCATGTGGTAATTTCTTGTTATCCTCGAGTGTACTTTGGTCACTACTCAGCGTCTTCCCACTACTACCACTAAAGTTAAAGTTTGGTTGCAATTGTCTGTATGTTTCAGTCGCATCTTGTAATGGGATATCAGTAGAGTTACGCATGAAATTCTTCAACTGCTGTGCATCGGAATATAAATAACTCAGGGAACCATTTATCCTTGACCTTGTAGAAAAATCTAGAGAATTGAATGTATTGGGGGTAGATTTATTAGAGATTTGCAGGTGTATCGCTGAGGGAATTTGGAAATCTAATAATGTTCTCGATGTGGCCGTTATATCCTCGTAGCTGTTTTGTGTACTCCAATGGGTGCTCTGATAGAACGCCCTTAGTACTTGGTCCATATAGGGTAGCATCGAGACCGGTCTTGTCTACCTGTATCTTTTTTTTTAATGTATATTTGCTTTGTTTCTTCACTCAACAATAAAGTCAATGTAAATTTAAATATTAATTATTCTTTAAAAGGAAAGATGCGAAATTTAGCGAAAATCTATTGATTACAGGCATAAAAGAAGAAGATAGTGGAAAGCTAATAAAGGAGGTCATGGAGCCAGAGAGCATAGGCGATGTGGAGAACCATACTCAGGATGATAGTGGCAGTATTATATCCGGGCCTCGCAAGCGTTCTACAAGCAAGACATCTAGTGCGAAGAATATACGGAATTCCAGTAATATCTCCCCAGCATCGATGATTTTCAGAAACTTGCTGATACTTGAGGATGATTTGAGACGCCAAGCTCACGAACAAAAGATACTGAAGTGGCAATTCACTTTATTCTTAGCGTCTATGGCCGGTGTAGGTGCGTTTACTTTTTACGAGCTATACTTTACTACAGATTATGTCAAGGGCTTCCATAGAGTTATTTTGCAATTCACTCTTTCTTTTATTTCCATTACCGTAGTTCTTTTCCATATCAGTGGGCAATATAGAAGAACCATTGTCATTCCAAGAAGGTTTTTCACCTCCACTAATAAGGGAATTAGGCAGTTTAATGTGAAGCTGGTTAAAGTACAGTCTACGTGGGACGAGAAATACACAGATTCAGTAAGATTTGTGAGTCGATCAATTGCTTATTGTAATATTTATTGCTTGAAAAAATTCCTGTGGCTTAAAGACGATAATACCATTGTGAAATTTTGGAAAAGTGTCACAATACAATCCCAACCGAGAATCGGGGCTGTTGATGTGAAATTGGTGCTCAATCCCAGAGCATTTAGTGCGGAAATTAGAGAAGGATGGGAGATTTATAGAGACGAGTTTTGGGCCAGGGAAGGTGCAAGAAGACGCAAACAAGCGCATGAACTCCGACCTAAATCAGAATGAAAGAGTCGGGGGGTTCCTTCCTCCCGATAAGAGGTCATATTTACCTATGTAAAATTGTAACCATCTATGTTCACATATAAACCATATTTTATACATTATTGGAAGTGAAGCTTCTGTGTCGTGAAAATTTACAAATTCGCCATTCCATATTTAAGTTTTCCAACAAGTGTTAGAAACCCAGGGGTTGTTGAAATTGGTTAAACAAGACATCTTATTACATATTGCGGCATAAAGCTGGAAATATAAGAAGAACAAACTTGACATAATAGGTGTATAACAATGACTTTAGCTTTTAATATGCAACGGTTGGCGTTTCGTAATTTGAATGTTGGGAAGTACATGTTCAAGAACGTCCCCTTGTGGAGGCCTAAGGTTAGCATCAAGCTGGGAAAGCCCTTAACTCGCTCTGTAGGGCTAGCTAGTGCTGGTGTAGCTGCTGGTGGGTTGTTCCTGATGAATTGCCAACCTTCCAAGTTGATATTGAACGATTCTTTAGGTGTCGCTGCCAAGCAATATGACGCCCGGGGGCCATTGGAACCAAAGGTCGGCAGCAGTGCGGCTACTACAGAGGAAAGGAGGAACAAGATAAGTAGTCACAAGCAGATGTTTTTAGGATCATTATTCGGTGTTGTTTTAGGGGTTACAGTGGCTAAGATATCCATTTTGTTTATGTATGTTGGTATTACAAGTATGCTACTTTGTGAATGGTTGCGATACAAAGGATGGATTCGTATTAATCTGAAAAACATCAAGTCTGTTATTGTTTTGAAAGATGTAGACCTGAAGAAACTGCTTATTGATGGGTTATTAGGTACCGAATACATGGGCTTTAAAGTATTCTTTACATTGAGCTTCATATTAGCAAGTTTAAATGCCAATAAATGAGCAAGGTAAATGATCAGATATGAACAAGGGTTATACTTTTCCGTTTCATATTTTTTTATTTTTGGTATTTCATTTATCCTATACAGTAAATATACATACGGTTGAGGAAGAGAAAAACAACCACTTCAAATAGAAACCTGATCGTGCTTTATTTTACGGGCATATATTCTTCGTAGATTGAAAAGTTCTTAAACGTAATTTTTTTGACGACCAGTGAAGAGGAATTGAATAAGTAGGACTTGGGCGATACTTATAACGGCGATGATGATCATGATTAGTATAGATAACCAAGTCAACCTTGATTCGGTCGAATTGACGGTTGACATATTTCTCCATTCTCTGGCTCTCAAATAGTTCAAAGTCTTTGTGATTTTGTTTAAATTTCTATCGATTTCCTCCACGGCGTTATTGGCGATAATATCATCACTATTAACATCAGCTTCAGGTTCGTCAGTCAAAGTTTTTTCCTTTTCTAATGTAATTTCTACCTTTTTCAAGGCCGTACCGTAGTTATTGGAAAAGCAGAAAGTATACTTCCCCACTCCAAATGATTTCAACAAAAAGTCGGAATATTTCTTTTGTTTTTCACTAGTAATCACAGCTCCATCAGGGGCAGTAATATCAAAATCAATCTCAAAATTACCACCAGTTAGAACCTGATAACCCACAGCCAGAGAATCATCCTCAGTAGCCATATCGTAGTACAGACATTCTTTGCTGAATGCTGGTAAACTGATAGCAACTGGTGCGTAACTAGAAGATGCAGACACTGAATTGACCAACGCCAAAATTAGAACAATGAAGAAAGAGGGTAGAGCAATTGTAGATTTGATCATGGTTTCGCTTTTCAATGAATGTACTCCACTGGTGGTCTTATCCTAGTTTAGTCACTTAATGCAGAATTAGCAGTGTCGATCCCTAAGGTTAATGAATCAAAATCACTGGAGATTCTATTAGTTTTTCATTTTAGCTTGTGCAAGTTTTGGCAAAATGTACTTTTTCGTGTTTCGGGACACGTCGCTGAAAAGAATAGAAATATAACCAAACGACATTATTATAAAGTGCAGTGAACACTAGCGCCAAGAGACTTAAGGTTTGCTTTGCAAAAGTCTTTATGAATGAGAAGTGGGTGAATAATTAGATAATTGTTGGGATTCCATTGTTACTAAAGGCTATAATATTAGGTATATAGAATATACTAGAAGTTCTCCTCGAGGATATAGGAATCCACAAGAGGGAATCGATAACTCTACACAACAATATTGTTATTCCTCTTTCGCTTTATACGTTGTCGTTCGTTATCCTATTATATTATCAATTCTTGCATTTCAGCTTCCATTAGATTGAGAAACAGTCATCCAATCTAATAGAAGCTGAAATGCAAGGATTGATAATGTAATAGGAAAATGAATGACAACGTATAAAAGGAAAGAAGATGAAGTAAAAACACTATGTAGAACTATCGATTCCCTTTTGTGGATTCCTATATCCTCGAGGAGAACTTCTAGTATATTCTATATACCTAATATTATAGCCTTTAGTAACAATGGAATCCCAACAATTATCTAATTATTCACCCAATTCTCAATAGAAAAGTCAAAAGTAAGTTCAACGTATGAACTTTTACTATTGGTAATAAAAGGTAATAAAACATGCCTTAATCTCAAAATATCACATCAATTAATACGGGCGTGTGGTCTAGTGGTATGATTCTCGCTTTGGGCGACTTCCTGATTAAACAGGAAGAGAAAGCATGCGAGAGGCCCTGGGTTCAATTCCCAGCTCGCCCCGTTAAATTTTTTTCCATTTAGAAGAATTAACCAGTGCTTTCGTCATCAATAGTAACGATAGTAAAAGTAAATAAGTGCTTCTTCTCTTTTTTTAAATTGAAAAATTTCCTTTCTCTATAGCGTATAGAATATATGTTACATGTATATATATATATAAAATAAAAACGTTCGGAAAATTCCTCATTATACCCAGATCATTAAAAGACATTTCGTTATTATTCAATTGCCAAGCCAAGTTGTTTAATCAACTTCTTCAACGGTTGGACCTTCAGCTTCTGGAGCTGGAGGAGCACCACCTGGGAAACCACCTGGGGCAGCTCCTGCGGCACCGTCTGGAGCACCACCAGCTTGGTACAACTTAGACATGATTGGATTGGCAATGTCTTGCAATTCCTTCAACCTGTCATCGAATTCTTCCTTGGTAGCAGTGGTGTTGCTGTCTAACCAAGAAATAGTCTCTTCAGCCTTCTTAGTGACAGCGTCCTTGTCAGCTTGTTCCAATTTGTCACCAGCTTCAGAAATGGTGTTCTTCAAAGAGTAAGCAATGGATTCCAATTGGTTCTTGGAAGCAATTCTTTGAGATTCCTTTTCATCTTCTTCCTTGAATTTTTCAGCTTCAGCAACCATCTTTTCGATATCTTCCTTGGATAATCTACCCTTGTCGTTGGTAATAGTAATCTTGTTGGACTTACCAGTACCCTTTTCAACAGCAGAAACGTTCAAGATACCATTAGAGTCGACATCGAAAGTGACCTCAATTTGTGGGACACCTCTTGGAGCTGGTGGAATACCACTCAATTCGAATTTACCCAACAAGTTGTTGTCCTTAGTCTTGGCTCTCTCACCTTCAAAGACTTGAATCAAAACACCTGGCTGGTTGTCAGCATAAGTAGAGAAGATCTCGGACTTCTTTGTTGGAATGGTAGAGTTTCTTGGAATCAACTTGGTCATGACACCACCAGCAGTTTCAATACCCAAGGATAATGGAGCGACATCCAACAACAATAAATCTTGAGTCTTGGAAGATTCGTCACCAGTCAAAATAGCAGCTTGAACAGCAGCACCGTAAGCAACAGCTTCATCTGGGTTGATAGATCTGTTTGGCTCCTTACCGTTGAAGTAGTCAGTGACCAATTTTTGGACCTTTGGAATTCTAGTAGAACCACCGACCAAAACAATTTCGTCGACTTGAGACTTGTCCAATTTAGCATCTCTCAAGACCTTTTCAACTGGGTCCAAAGTAGATCTGAATAAGTCAGCACACAATTCTTCGAATCTGGCTCTAGTGATGGAAGTGTAGAAATCGATACCTTCAAACAAAGAGTCGATTTCAACGGAGGTTTGAGCAGAAGAAGATAAAGTTCTCTTGGCTCTTTCACAAGCAGTTCTTAGTCTTCTCAAAGCTCTTTGGTTGGAAGACAAGTCCTTCTTGTTCTTTCTCTTGAATTCTTGGATGAAGTGGTTGACCAATCTGTTGTCAAAATCTTCACCACCCAAATGGGTGTCACCAGCGGTAGCCTTAACTTCAAAGATACCGTCTTCAATGGACAACAAAGAGACATCGAAAGTACCACCACCCAAGTCGAAAATCAAGACGTGTTCTTCTTTACCCTTCTTGTCCAAACCGTAGGCAATGGCAGCAGCAGTAGGTTCGTTGATGATACGCAAGACATTCAAACCAGCAATGGTACCAGCATCCTTGGTAGCTTGTCTTTGAGAATCGTTGAAGTAAGCTGGGACAGTGACGACAGCGTCATTGACCTTGGCACCCAAGAAAGATTCAGCGGTTTCCTTCATCTTACCTAAGACCATGGAGGAAATTTGTTCTGGGGTGAAGTTCTTGGTTTCACCCTTAAATTCAACTTGAATTTGTGGCTTACCGTCAACATCGATCAGCTTGAATGGGAAATGCTTCATATCACCCTGCACTTCTGGGTCGTTAAAGTTTCTACCGATCAAACGCTTAGCGTCGAAAACAGTATTCGAAGGATTCATAGCAGCTTGATTCTTAGCAGCATCACCAATTAGTCTTTCAGTGTCAGTGAACGCGACAAAAGATGGTGTAGTTCTGTTACCTTGATCGTTGGCAATAATGTCAACACGATCATTGGCAAAGTGAGCAACACATGAGTATGTTGTACCTAAATCAATACCGACAGCTTTTGACATATTATATTATTAATTATTTGAATTCTTGTTTCTTGTAATGCTTGATTACTTTTCTCTTGATGTACTTATTTTACAAATGAGGAAAAATAAAACAATTAAGATAAGAGTTGAGAAACGAACTACAACTCAATCCCTTCTCGAAGACACATCAATCTACCCCTTATATAACCTTGAGGTCCTCGAAACGATCAGCCAATCTAAATGGGCCCCCCTTCTTTTTGGGTTCTTTCTCTCCCTTTTGCCGCCGATGGAACGTTCTGGAAAAAGAAGAATAAATTAATGCTTCCTCGACTAAAATCTGGAGAAAAAACGCAGATGACATCTTCAAAATGTTCCAGAGGTTTCTTTCTAGAAAGTTCTGGAAAGCTTTACAAGACTCCGCAAGAAATGAAAAAAAATACACCGTCGGTAATGATGAAAATATCATCCACACACCACGCACACGTGTTTCATTTCTTTTTCTGGGTTTTTCTTTCCACCATTTTTCAACTAAGGAAATTTTTTTTCTTAGGGCTCAGAACCTGCAGGTGAAGAAACGCGGTAGAAATCAAAGCACAACGCAATAATTTGTCGACAACCGAGCCTTTGAAGAAAAAAATTTTCACATTGTCGTCTCTAAATAAATAGTTTAAGGTTATCTATCCACTATATTTAGTCGCTTCTTTTTTTTTTTCTTCTGCTCTTCATCTTTTACCTCATGCTTCCTACCTTTTAGCACTGAAGAGTCCAACCGAATATATATACACATAATGGCATCCAACGATTTCTCCAAGATTGAAACTTTGAAACAATTAAACGCTTCTTTGGCTGACAAGTCATACATTGAAGGGTATGTTCCGATTTAGTTTAGTTTATAGATTATTGTTTTTTCTCTTTCTTCTTTCCTATGATGCCATGTAAAGGGAAGATAACTAATAATGATTGCTTTTTTTTCGCTTATGTGAATGATGAATTTAATTCTTTGGTCCGTGTTTATGATGGGAAGTAAGACCCCCGATATGAGTGACAAAAGAGATGTGGTTGACTATCACAGTATCTGACGATAGCACAGAGCAGAGTATCGTTATTAGTTATCTGTTATTTTTTTTCCCTTTTCGTTTAGAAAAAGAAAGGCAGAGTCTAAAGATTATATTTCAGGGAAAAAAGTGTTCATTACTAACAAGCAAAATGTTTTGTTTCTCCTTTTAAAATAGTACTGCTGTTTCTCAAGCTGACGTCACTGTCTTCAAGGCTTTCCAATCTGCTTACCCAGAATTCTCCAGATGGTTCAACCACATCGCTTCCAAGGCCGATGAATTCGACTCTTTCCCAGCTGCCTCTGCTGCCGCTGCTGAAGAAGAAGATGACGATGACGTCGATTTATTCGGTTCCGACGATGAAGAAGCTGATGCTGAAGCTGAAAAGTTGAAGGCTGAAAGAATCGCTGCATACAACGCTAAGAAGGCTGCTAAGCCAGCTAAGCCAGCTGCTAAGTCCATTGTCACTCTAGATGTCAAGCCATGGGATGACGAAACCGATTTGGAAGAAATGGTTGCTAACGTCAAGGCCATCGAAATGGATGGTTTGACTTGGGGTGCTCACCAATTTATCCCAATTGGTTTCGGTATCAAGAAGTTGCAAATTAACTGTGTCGTCGAAGATGCCAAGGTTTCTTTGGAGGACTTGCAACAAAATATCGAAGACGACGAAGACCACGTCCAATCTACCGATATTGCTGCTATGCAAAAATTATAAAAAGCTTTTTTTATAAACTTTTTATAATAAACATCAAAGCAAAAACAACATTGTAAAGATTAACAAATAAATGAAAAAACAACGAAATAACTTAGGTTTTAGGCTAAAAAAACAGAAGGAATTTTGAACGATAAACTTTTCGACTGCACGCGAAACATTATTACTAATTTGTGTAACCACTATATAAGGAATCGTGTTTATTAATTGAATTTATTCCGGGAATATTCAAGTTATGTATCTATCTTTTCATATTCTTAAATACACATACACATACTATCTTGCCAAAAACACACGCGGTGTAAGGAGTTATGGTGACAGCTTTTTCACGATTAGAAGAAAAACTCATTATTCGTAGCTTAATATGGCAAAAATGAGAAAGACATACTATCAAAACATAAGTTTCCTGAAAAAAAAAAAGGGAACCTCTTTACAATGGTACACCTGTGTAAACAAGTATAGTTATCAATAGTAAATACAAAGGCTTAATAAGCGCAGAATAAATATCTACCGAGATCATTAGTCATATATCTAGAATGGAGCAAAATGGCCTTGATCACGACAGCAGATCTAGCATCGATACGACCATCAATGACACCCAGAAGACCTTTTTAGAATTTAGATCTTATACCCAACTAAGTGAAAAATTAGCATCCAATCCCTTTTATGCGACACCACACCCGGACGACGATAGTCTTAAAGGGGTAGCCTCTGCAGTGTCACAAGGTTCCGAATCTGTAGTCTCATGGACAACTTTAACGCACGTATATTCCATCTTGGGTGCTTATGGAGGACCCACGTGTTTGTATCCGACAGCCACGTATTTTTTGATGGGCACTTCTAAGGGATGCGTACTCATTTTTAATTATAACGAACATTTGCAGACAATCCTAGTGCCGACCTTATCTGAGGACCCTTCTGCTCACTCAATAAGAAGTCCAGTGAAATCAATTGTTATATGTTCCGATGGTACCCATGTGGCTGCCTCATACGAAAATGGAAGTATATGCATTTGGAACTTGAATGTAGGGTATAGAGTGAAACCCGTTTCTGAACCAACAAATAGTATGACCCCAACGCCTGCCTTGCCGGCAGTCCTACATATCGATGACCATTTAAATAAAGAAATCACCGGGCTGGACTTTTTCGGTGCTCGACATACAGCCTTGATTGTTAGTGATAGAACAGGTAGAGTATCACTCTACAACGGTTATAGAAGAGGTTTTTGGCAGTTGGTTTATAATTCGAAGAAAATTTTGGATGTGAACTCTTTTGATGAGAAACTAATAAGATCAAAGTTATCTCCACTAATATCACGAGAGAAAATTTCCACCAATTTGTTGAGCGTACTCACAACTACTCATTTTGCCCTTATTTCATTATCTCCACATGTTTCTTTGATATTTCAAGAAACCATTGAACCTTCAGTACAAAACTCCCTAGTCGTGAATAGCTCCATTTCATGGACTCAAAACTGTTCCAGGGTTGCTTATTCTGTAAATAATAAAATTTCCATTATTTCAATGTCTTCATCAGATTTAAATGTTCAGTCCGCTAAACATTCCCCTGAATTTGCAGAATCTATATTATCCATTCAATGGATTGATCAGCTCCTACTTGGTGTTTTAACCATATCTCATCAGTTTTTGGTATTGGATCCCCAGCATGACTTCAAAATCCTGTTAAGATTGGATTTCCTGATTCATGATTTAATGATCCCGCCTAATAAATATTTTGTAATAAGCAGAAGAAGTTTCTACCTGTTAACGAACTACTCATTCAAAATCGGCAAATTTGTGTCCTGGTCAGATATTACTTTAAGACATATATTGAAAGGCAATTACTTGGGTGCATTAGAGTTTATAGAGTCACTTTTGCAACCTTATTGTCCATTGGCGAATCTGCTAAAATTATACAATAACACGGAAGAGAGGTCTAAACAACTTATGGAACCATTTTATAATTTGTCTTTGGCTGCCTTAAGGTTTCTTATAAAAAAAGACAACGCTGACTATGGTAGGGTGTATCAACTATTAATGGTTGTTGTTCGTGTTTTTCAGCGATTTTCCAAAAAATTAGACTCGATTCCTTCTCTAGACGTCTTCTTGGAGCAGGGTCTGGAATTCTTTGAGTTGAAGGATAATGCAGTATATTTTGAAGTTGTAGCAAACATTGTTGCACAAGGATCCGTTATGTCAATTACCCCAGTTCTTTTCAGGTCAATAATTGATTACTATGCTAAGGAGGAAAATTTAAAAGTAATTGAGGACTTGATTATTATGCTAGATCCTGCTACACTAGATGTGGATCTAGCTGTCAAATTATGCCAAAATTATAATTTGTTCGATTTATTAATATATATTTGGAACAAGATTTTTGATGATTACCAAACCCCGCTGGTGGACTTGATTTACAGAATTTCTAACCAAAGTGAAAAATGTGTCATTTTCAATGGTCCTCAAGCACCTCCTGAAACGACTATATTTGATTATCTAACGTATATTCTTACTGGTAGGCAATATCCACAGAACTTGTCCATATCTCCCAGTAGTAAATGCATTGAAATACAAAGAGAACTCTCAGCATTTATTTTTAGTGGTTTCTCCATAAAATGGCCATTCAACAGTGACCATAAGCTTTACATATGTGAAAATCCGGAAGAAGAGCCAGCTTTCCCCTATTTCCATCTTTTATTGAAATCCAATCCCAGTAGGTTTTTAGCAATGCTCAATGAAGTGTTTGAAGCGTCCTTGTTTAACGATGACAATGATATGGTTACGTCAGCTGAAGGGCCTGAATCGATCAGTAGGCAATATGTTACTGACCTATTATTGGATGCTATGAAAACCACGGAGCATTCTGACAACATTAGGGTACTTGTTGCGATTTTCATTGCAACCAGTATATCAAAATACCCTCAATTTATCAAAGTATCTAATCAAGCGCTAGATTGCGTTGTTAGTACTATATGCTCTTCCAGAGTTGAAGGTATATACGAAATTTCTCAACTAGCTTTAGAAGCACTTCTACCCTATTATCATTCAAAAACAGCTGAAAATTTTATACTGGAGTTAAGAGAGAAAAAGTTCAATAAAGTTCTTTTCCACATCTATAAAAGTGAAAATAAATACTCCAATGCACTTTCACTTCTTTTAGAAACTAAAGACGTCGAAAAAGAATATAACACTGATATTGTATCAATAACTGAGTATATACTCAAAAAATGCCCATCTGGAAGTCAGGAATGTAGCAAAGTTATTGAAGTTATCGAGAAGAACTTTGAACTTCTTCTTTTAAGGATTGGTATCGAGAAATGTGTGACGATTTTCTCTAACTTTGACTATAGCCTTCATCAAGAAATATTAAAAGTAAAGACTGAAGAAACCCAGCAAAAATATTTAGATAAGCTTTTCTCTATTCCAAATGTCAACAATAAGGTCGATAAGCGTTTAAGGAATTTGTACATCGAGTTGAATAGTAAACTAAAGAGTAAAAGGGAAATGATTCTTTGGCTAAATAGTACAGATCTCAGCAATGCTGAGAGCTTACATGTTCTGGACTTACTAAATCAAGATTCTAATCTTGAAGCTGCAGCTATAATTCATGAACGCCTAGAAAACTTCAACCTAGCAGTCAGGGATTTATTGAGCTTTATTGAACAATGTTTAAATGAAGGGGAAACAAATATAACTACTTTATTGGATTGTTTGAGGCGGGCATTTGATGATTGTAATTCTGCTGGTGCTGAGAAGAAATCGTGTTGGATATTATTGATTACATTTCTAATCACTCTATATGGGAAATACCCTGCACACAATGAAAGGAAAGATTTATGTAATAAACTACTGGAAGAAGCATTTTTGGGATTGGTTAGGTCCAAAAGTTCCTCTCAGAAGGATTCGGGTGGGGAATTCTGGGAAATAATGTCTTCTGTTCTTGAGCACCAAGACGTTATTCTAATGAAAGTTCAAGATTTAAAACAACTACTAATGAATGTTTTTAATACTTACAAATTGGAGAGATCGCTCTCTGAGTTGATTCAGAAGGTAATAGAGGATTCTTCGCAAGATCTTGTTCAGCAGTATAGAAAGTTTCTGAGTGAAGGGTGGTCTATACACACCGACGACTGCGAAGTCTGCGGGAAAAAAATATGGGGAGCTGGCCTGGATCCATTACTTTTTCTAGTTTGGGAAAATGTACAGCGCCACCAGGATATGATTAGTGTAGATCTCAAAACTCCCCTTGTCATATTCAAATGTCACCATGGCTTTCACCAGACTTGCCTCGAAAACCTGGCTCAGAAACCCAATGAATATTCTTGTTTAATTTGCCAAACAGAATCTAACCCAGACTAACATAACCTTTTCTAAATATATAATACAGCTTTCGTTACATAAAAGTAAAATTTATATTCCTCCTATAATTAAGTAAACTCAAATATAGAATACCAATTATGGTTAACCCAGAAGCCATTAAAATCCGTATTCATTAATACTTGTCTTTCTAGGAGCCATCTACATATTTCCGATATTTCATGGAGCGAAAGCACTTCATGGCATCTAAATTGCAGTCTACTTAACGTTATCCCTGGATGAAATTTTACCTCATTAACGACCATAGTAACTACTTGTTTCCATATGTTTGACCTAATGGAACCAGATCCATCCACCCATAAACGCGAAAATGGTTTGCCAAGTGGGATCTTGACAGCCGAATTTTTTGGTGTATTCCACTTTCTCTGAGATTTGGCATATATAATCAAAGGTGGAGTTAATGTTCTTATTTCAAATCTTCTTGAGGTATAAGTTAATGGCCGAACGTTCCTCATCATTGGAATTACATCCATATTTAATAGCTCGCCCGAAATCAAATCAATCAGAACCCAGGAGGATATGTCGGACGGTTCTTGATTAATGACAATAGCGTTTCCGGCCTCCAATAACTCATTAATCTTACATCTATACTGCAAAGCTACTCCGAAATCTTTATAGTTTCCTCTACTTTCTAAAATGTCTGGTAAAGTATCGGTACATTCAAGTTTTGAACCATGAAGGTAAATTTGCTTTTCCTTAGCCATATCCATGATGACATTATCTATTGATTCCTTTCCAACATTCTTCAACGCCTCTATTTCATTTCGAGTAGTCGAAGAATTTTCTATTAATATAGACCGGATCACTGTACGGATATAATCGTCGCTTTGACTTTTCGATAAGTCCTTCGTAAAACCGGAAATCCTTTTAGTGTAAGTTTTTTTTAACGAAGAAATCTCTCTTTGAATCATAGAAGACATGGCCAGATCATTGGTAGAATGTGGTAATGTATCGTCACGGACCAAAGTGAATCTTTTCCTATTCTCTTCATAGTTCTTATAAAGATAGAGCGACCTCTTAATTTCTTTCTCATCAAATGAGGTCCAAATGTCAAGCAATTTAATAAGATCTAGTTCTTCAACATCATTCAACGAAATTCTTTCACCTTTTATGGCTAGAACAAGCACCTTTTTCCACTTATCCACATACGCCCTCCAACCGCTATGACCCATTCTCACTCGCCGTGCTGTCCATTTCTTTTTTAGATTATCTAAAGAATTATTAGGAAATAATTTTGTTATTTTGTCCCACAATATTTCGTTTTTAATACTTTTAGTAATGACAACAGCTTTGATTAAAGCCTGAACACCATCCTTAGTACCTGCATGATAAATGGTTTTGGTTTCTTTAGTATTTTCAACAACCGCTGGTGTCCTGCTGGCAGACAATTTTTTGTCTCTGTTTTTGATCTTTCCGTCTGATACATTGACTGACATACTCTTCTTAGAGGTAGCCCCATCTGAAGCTTTAGGCTTTGCATTCTTTTGGCGGTTCTGAAACTTACGAATTCTTTCAACTGACTTCTTTCCTCTATGAAATCTATTTTTCTCCGTTTGATCAAAAAAGAATATTTCCGTATCGTGTATTACATCAGTAAAGGTTGCTTTTTTACTATCTTTTTCTTTCAAGATGTAGCTTTGGATAGCGTCCTCCCCAATGGTGGGCAGAAAAATGATTTTTCTTCCTGATACAGGCTCTGTTCTTGCTCCTAATTTTTCGCTTTCTACCATCAAGTTAACATCCCCGCGGACAGTCTTTTTATCCAATGTCGTTACAGAGCCCATACATTTGGAAACGCTTTCATAAAATTGTTCCCTCAGATATGCTACCCCACCAATCGTATTCATAACTTTCAAAATGGCTCGCTGTCTCTGTAGCGAACGTAAAGAGCGAGCAGAAAAGCCGCCGAAGTTAACCACCTTGCCTTTGATAACGGTACCTCTATTCGAACTTGGACTATCTTCAGTGGCTTTTGACTCTTGCGTGGCACCGCCATGTTGCTCGAGCTTAATCCTTTTGGGAGTCGAAACGTTTCCCTTAACAGAAGCATCAGTTGTGTTTTTAACCTGCCTCTTCCGCTTGTTTTTATTCGGAGTTTTTTTGGAGTTTGGAGGAATTTTCAAGTCACCGTGCCAGAAGAATATATCTTGCCCATCTCTATCCCTTGTAAATCTAACGGTATTGTTGAGTGCGACAAAATTATCCTCGTTAAGAGTTTTCAAATCAGTATGAGATTTGCCTGGTTCGTCAAATCCTTTTGGAACAGATATTTCGTCTTCCGCATTTGTTAACTTTTGAAAGTTCTGAGCCGTGAACAACCTAAAGAACTTCTTTTTTCCCTCAAAATCATATATGCGGAAAAGCCTATAACCTCCTGTATTGTCTTTTTGCCTATCCAGACTTTCTAAATAGTACTCACTTGATTTGGTAAAAGCTCGCTGAAATTCTTTTCCGGTAATTCGATTGACAACATCCATAGTTGATATTCCTTTAAGGCCGGACTTATCTGCAATGTCATAAGTCTGATTTTGTAGTGGATAGAATCGATTAAGAAGGACTTCATTCTTTACGGCATTCTCCTTGTCTTCCATAACGAGACCTTGATTTTGTAATAGATCAGTTGCATTGAAATTATCTAAACCATCGACTGAGTCATCATCTTCCAAACCTGCCTTACTATCTGATACAGAATCCTCATCCGCACTATTACTATCATACTCAAATGAAGGCGAGCATTTAGAGTCTGGAATGTCTTTCACATATTTCACGCATCTAATTTTAATGGCAGGATTCTTGGGTGATACTACAAGCACTTTCTTTAAGTACTCTTTTTCATCCAACCATGCAATCGCTGCAATAAAAGCTTTTGAGAGCCTTTTCTCTTTGTCAAATTTCAGTTCACGCTTCAAATCAATTATCTGGCGAATACCATTTTTCGATCGTTTTACCACCTCAACGATTGTTGCCAAATGATCCCTAATGTTAATATAGGGATTACTATCTATCCCGTCATGGCTAAATTTTTTTAGCTTTAACAGCTTCACGACGTGTCCTTTGTAAATCAGTTGCGAGCTCGTTAAGAGATGGCATATTTTCTTGATACGTCCTGTTACACTTCTTGGATCTTGGCCAGTTATCTGTGCAAGATCCATAGTATTGATCCCCTTTTCTCCAGCTTTGGCAACTTCAAGAAGTAGTTCAAATGCTGAATTCCCGATAGTTGACTCCTTCTTTGTGTATCCAGTTAATAACGTCCACAGGCTGTCCTCAGTAATCCCTACTGAGTATGAATGACTAGTGTCGTCTATAATATTTGTCACGTTTTTAGTTGTTATAACGCTATCACAGTACACCTCGATGTCCTTTTTCAACATCACGCATGAAAGCACAAATTGTTTAACTTTCTCGTCAGACAAATCAAAATATTTACGAGATATATCCCAAAGCTGATTTAACGTAATTTCTTTAATAAGTCGTTAGTAAATAATCTTACAATATATCACGTTTCTCACCTGAAAAGAACATGGAATAGAAGAATGAGGCATATACATACTTCCTTTATTTGATGCAATTTCATCAGACACTATTTTAACCAGTTCATCAGGATAAATTGTCAACGCCATATTTTCTGTGGCTGGTTTGCTTCAATCAACCGTCCTCTTCTTTGCTTCTGCAAGAGGAAAAGATATGTGTGATTAATTGTTTATTTTTACTTTCGCGAGTTAAAGCGCCCCTTCTGATGCAAAAAATCCAGTTAGTTGTATTTGACACTACAAAACTAGAGAAAAGCAGAACAACAAAAAACCCTTAAAAATTTACTAGCATTCACAGTTCAATCTGCTTAAATAAACAATTATTAGATATACTATATTCAGCTTAACATAATGATTAAAAACATTTTTAGGCTTTGTGAGTTTAATCACATGTTACTTTTATAAAATAATTATATTATATTTTAAATATATCAAAGTTTCTTTCATTTTTTAGATTACTTTAAGATAATAAATATATGTTTTTGGTTTCCGAAACGTTTAAAATATGTTATATTTCGGAACACTTTTTTAAGCGCTTTTCTCTATGCAGCATTCGATCGAGATACATTTATTATAATGGCAAAGAATGGTTAAGCAGCTAAGTAGTGAATTATATTAGTTCGATCATGTGTGGATTCAAATATCGGTATATAATAACCCTCTTGAGCAAACATTTTTTGGAAGAGTCACTACTGAAATGAGAACATACCCGTCCAGAATGTGAGAGGGCGACGAACAATTTCATTCATAAACAGAATACCCTTTTCCCCTACTGGTCAGAAAATCTATTTTTTAAATGCTTGCTGCCTTGCGAATCGAGTTAGTTATGTTCTTGTAATTATTCGATGGATTGCCAACGATGATGCGGCATTTCGCAAGACTGAGAGCCAAGAATTCAAAGGATAGTGTAAGAGTCATTAGATGGTTTTATTAATATCATAGCATTCAAGAACTTTTCAAGTGTAGCCAAAACGTTCGCTTCTCTGTCGACACTTGCCATCTTCTATTATGTCAGAAAGTTATTTTTCCTTTTTTTTTTTTGAAACTTTTTTTCTCTCAAAAATAAAAGATGTAAGAACCAGCGATAGCCCATTGTGTAATGTGTATTTCTAACCATCAAACACTATACCTCTACGCCAAATAGACAACGCAAGACACTCTATAAACGGAAACCCAATGCACCATAAATCATTAAGGAGAGCTAGCGCTAATATGCCTTCGGCTCCCTATAGAAAGCAAGTTATTGGCAATGCACGCAAGAAACCAAGCCTTTTCTCCAAAATAAAAACCTTTTTTACTCAAAAAGATCCAATGAGAGCAAGTTCAAGGAATAATGTTACTAATGAAAAATTGCGCAATGAGGCTTTTAACAGAAGAATCTCAAGTATGCCTGGAGGATATTTCCATTCTGAAATATCCCCGGATTCTACTTTCAACCGCTCTGTAGTAGTTTCTGCAATGGGAGAAAACAGAAATGGCATTGAGAACAAAGAAGAACGGTATGATGAAACGCATGAAACGAACGTTTCCAACGCGAAGCTTGCAACCTTTTTTAGTAAAAAAGGTAATGAGCCTTTATCGGAAATTGAAATAGAGGGTGTGGTGTCACTGTTACAAAAATCAAGCAAATCCATGATAACATCGGAAAGAGAACAAAAATCAGCAGAAGGTAGTAACGTCGATCAGTCCCTTATTTTGAAAGAGTCAGGAAGTACGCCAATCGGCCTATCTAATGCGCCGACGTTTAATCCGAAATATGATACTTCAAATGCTTCAATGAATACAACTTTAGGAAGCATTGGCTCAAGAAAATACAGTTTTAACTATTCCAGTCTACCCTCTCCATACAAAGCAACTGTTTATAGGTATAGCGCAGCAAAAAAGATCCCCGATACATACACAGCCAACACATCCACTCAAAGCATAGCTTCCGCTAAATCAGTAAGAACTGGTGTTTCAAAGTCAGCACCTACTAAGAAAATAAGCAATACGGCTGCAGCATTGGTTTCGCTACTAGATGAAAAAGATACTAAGAGGAATAATGCAGCTTCGGAACTCGCTAATCCATACTCTTCTTATGTAAGCCAAATACGCAAACATAAGAGGGATTCTCCAAATGCTGTACCAAGGCAAGAGGACAGTCAAGAATCTACGGTTAAGCCTTTACTTGAGAACGGTCCTGAACAAGTTGAAGAACCAATGAAACAAGTTTACGTCACCAAAATTTCACCATCTGCGCCAAGCAAGGATTCTTTTACTAAATACAAACCTGCAAGGTCTTCATCCTTACGCTCGAATGTCGTGGTAGCTGAAACCTCCCCTGAAAAGAAGGAGAATGTAGGTAAACCTCCATCTTCTACTTTTAACTTTTCCTTTAATACTCCAAAGAACGTTGAAGACACTGAAAATGGATATAAGAACGAGAATGCACCTTCTGCACCATCAAAGGAATTTAATTTTTCCAACCTACAGACGAAGCCGTTAGTTGGAAAGCCAATAACTGAACTTTCTAAAGGCGATTCTACTCCGGTCAAATCTGCTGACTTTTCGGTTACTCCTCAAAAAAGTACATCGAAGAGCTTTGTTTTCAGCAGTGTCCAAAAGAAATCACAGTTTAATCTCTCGCAAGAAAGAGATAACGAAGTTAAACATATGGACTCCTCAATATATAATGACTTTTCGAAAGAAGAGCCGGAAGAGTTTGATTTTGATGTTCCCGTGGAGTCTAAACAAGTAGGAAATGACTTGGTTGATGAAAATAAAGTTGAGGCTTTCAGGTCTTTATTCACTTTTTGATAATAAAATTTTAACCGTGCCGTAATTACTGTATAACCCAACTTAATATGTAAGTTTGTGTAAAATATCATGCCAAGATGATATTATTTCGTCTTCATTCTATATTTTTACTTTTTCAGAAAGAAGGGAGACCTTCAGCAGCTCTTATAAATTATAAATATCTAAAAAGATACATAAAAGGCTTTTCATTTAATCATAAAATTTTTTGCTTAACGAAAAATTTGCCCAAGTGTTTCATTTGCCAGCCACAGGTAACAGCAAGAACAATTAGTTGAATAACAATCCACCACATGGCACGGGAATTAACGGCTTCTGATGCGTCTCTAAAGGTAGCTTCACGATCTCTCATCAATTTTTGCTCTCTTCTAATTTCGCCAATCTTGGAGTTCAAGATATTAACCTTGGCATGTAGGATGTCAATAGTGGCTTTACCCTTAGAATCTAACTTTTCGTCTGAGCCAACTTGGAATTCAACGTCAATCTTTGTTTTGGCCTTAATCAACCAGCCACCGGCTTCAGGCTGAATACAAATCTTATGCTCACCTGAATCAGTCGCAAGGAAAGTTAAATCACCACTTGCTGAAACTTTCTGATGAACAACCAAGTGGTTATCATCAAAAGTTTCTTCAATATCAATCACGAGGCCAAAATCTTGCGCACCAGCGTCTCTATAACCTTGTAATTGGTCATCGTAAATTTGTGCCTTGTACGTTGCCTGGAACAAAGTACCTTTTGACAATTCCTTGTGGAAGCATTTACGTTCAGCACCGGAAGTATAATAATAGAACGCAGTAACTTGAGCAGGCAAAATTAAACAGCAGGCAAAAACCTGTAAAAGAGAAGTTAAAAGCATGGTTAGTAGAGAGATTGGTTACCTTTAAATACTTTTCCAAATCGCAGAGAAAAGATGGAAGATAGAGTAAGTCTTGTATGTACGCATTTCTGCTGATGTGTTTTTTTTCAGCTTATTACGCGATTCATTTTTTTTTACGGTAACAGAAGAAACTCACGCACAAAAAATATAACATAAATAGAATAATAGGTTGACGACTATATTGATTCTTCCAGTGGGGTCAAAGCATCAAAAGCGAGCCCTTTCCCTTGTGTAACAGTTTCAGCTGAGTTTTTTTTGTTATGAACATCCTTTTAC
Source organism: Saccharomyces paradoxus (assembly GCF_002079055.1). NCBI lineage: Eukaryota > Fungi > Ascomycota > Saccharomycetes > Saccharomycetales > Saccharomycetaceae > Saccharomyces > Saccharomyces paradoxus. The sequence goes on from NC_047487.1 coordinate 145,059, forward strand.
AGGATCCATTCGCTGTTCTTAAGGAACATCCTGAGAAACTCACACATACAATTGAGAACCCTTTACGCACCGAATGTCTTCAATTCAGCCCTTGCGGTGACTACCTGGCTCTTGGGTGTGCCAATGGAGCACTTGTCATTTACGATATGGATACATTCCGACCCATTTGTGTCCCAGGAAACATGTTGGGAGCACATGTCCGACCCATTACATCTATCGCATGGTCTCCGGATGGAAGATTTTTGCTCACAAGCTCTAGAGATTGGTCAATAAAACTTTGGGATCTTTCAATGCCAAGTAAGCCTTTTAAAGAAATACGATTCGATTCTCCAATTTGGGGCTGCCAATGGCTGGACGCTAAGAAGCGGCTTTGTGTAGCTACGATATTTGAGGAAAGTGACGCCTATGTCATTGACTTCAGCAATGATCCGGTCGCAAGTCTTCTCAGTAAACCTGATGAGAAACCATTGAGTCCGACGCCTGATCATGGATATGTCCTTGTTTGTACAGTGCATACCAAATACCCAAATATCATTATCGTTGGAACTTCAAAAGGTTGGCTTGACTTCTATAAGTTCCATTCTTTATCTCAAACAGAATGCATTCACTCTCTTAAAATCACGAGTTCTAATATCAAACATTTAATTGTTTCGCAGAATGGTGAGAGGTTGGCTATTAACTGCTCTGATAGAACAATAAGACAATACGAGATAAATGTTGATGATGAAAACTCTACTGTTGAGTTGGCCTTAGAGCATAAGTATCAGGATGTGATTAACAAGCTGCAGTGGAACTGTATCCTTTTTAGTAATAATACTGCCGAATACTTAGTCGCTTCTACACATGGTTCTTCTGCACATGAACTATACATCTGGGAAACGACAAGTGGAACGTTAGTGAGAGTTCTAGAAGGTGCAGAAGAGGAGTTGATAGATATTAATTGGGACTTCTATAGTATGAGTATCGTGAGTAATGGTTTTGAATCTGGGAACGTATACGTGTGGTCTGTTGTTGTTCCACCAAAATGGAGTGCTTTGGCGCCGGATTTTGAAGAAGTAGAGGAGAATGTCGACTATCTGGAGAAGGAAGATGAATTTGATGAGGTCGATGAGGCTGAACAGCAACAAGGGCTAGAGCAAGAAGAAGAAATAGCCATTGATCTTCGGACAAGAGAGCAGTATGATGTTAGGGGTAATAACTTGCTTGTCGAGCGGTTTACAATCCCTACCGATTATACGAGGATAATTAAGATGCAGTCGTCGTAGGTTGATCTTAACTTATTTCGTTAAAAGGGACAAGTTTAAACACGGCATATAGCAACGAAGAGGTATATTTATGCTCTCTACAATTTCTTTAATGCAGAAGTAGAAAATTTTACGTGTTTGGGTACTCCTCCTCATTAGATGAAGAGCAACAATCTCACGTCAATAGGAGTACGTCATGGTGTAATTTGGTACTACTGAACGTAACTGGCCCTGAGAGCGAATTTAAAGTGCCTTGTGATTTGAAGTTATACACCTAAACAGTGCTAATTGTTTGGTGTTAGTATCATACTATTAATTAGACTTTGCTAGCATTTTTATTCATTTGTGCATGAGTCTGAGTTCGCTTAGTGGTCAAGCATACATGGCTGCACGTGTAACTTTATATCCAGTCATCAGTGTATGCCCAACCGGCCCGTAAAAACCTAATGCAGTCATATGCATTTAGTGGAGGTGGAATAATTTTTTTTTACATTTCTTGTATGTTACATAGACTAAATATTGCTTGGTTTATTCAATACACTAAGCTAATAAAGCCTTGGATAACTCATCGGCCAGATAATCGGCCTCAGCCTTGTAATTCAAACTGTGTAGATTAGCAACAGTATATCTAATTCTGCTTTGATCATTGTATGTATCCTCGCGCGCTCTAATCCTAAAATCATATTCGTTCATTTGGATACTTTGAGTAATTTTTGTGAATTCATTGGGATCCTCCTCCTTCAAGGACATTAATGTGTTGGCATCAACGCCCAACAATTGTTTAGCTTGGTCGTCAAATAAAGTGAGCCACAGTTGGTTGGTTTCGTCAATAATTGATATTGTCAATATATATCTCCAATTTGGACTTGCATTATTGGTATCGCATTTCTCACATCTCCAGGTACCATCAGGTTGTTCCAAAACTTTCTTATTACAATTTTCGTTAGAACAGGCAGGGTATGCAAAATTATCAACCTTTAAGAAACTTATAGCAGCTTTGACACTAAAAAAGTCACCTTTCTCACTTCTTCCTAGATTTTCAGCTTGGGCTCTAGCAATAGTAATACGCTGAGCAATGAATTTTGTTAAATTAGCAGCCGATTGACCACCCATACCAGGTTCTTGTTTCAAAGTGGTGAAGTTTGCGTTGCGGCCCTTGGAATCATACCAACCCTTTAAGGCGTATGCCTCAGGAATTTCTGGATTTGGAATCAATGTACTTGAAAATCCCATAGACAAGGACTTGCCACCGAAATCCGTTACACGAACACCTTTAATGGCAGCAACAGAACCTTCAGGAAGGTTGAAATCAAGGGCTTGTTGATTCCATAGACCAACAGAGATAGAAAACCCAGAGTCGTCAACAATTGTGATATCACGACGATCAAATTTCTTTCCAGCTCTTGAAGTTAGCTCAAAATGTGGGTTAATAGTTTGGATGATACCGAGGACGTCTACGTTGGAATTCACTTCTTGGTTCTGAATAGCATCTAATTTAATAAAGTTGAAATGAGTTTTTGGGACATTACTTTCATCAAAACATTCTTCTATAATAGTGTCCCTGTCCAAATTCAGCTCATAAGGGTGTGTCAGGTTAGTAAACTGGGGCTTAGCTGGCTGTAGTTTTGCCTTTGACACATAATATACCTTGCCTTCTTGCAAAATTTCGTTAAATTTGGTAGCAAAATCATTGAACGCGGTGGCTCTGATTTCTCCAGAGGTATCCAAAAAGTTGACATTGAATAGTTTACCATCACCTCTTTGATTATGCCATGTTTTAATTTCCCCCTTATAGGAAACTCTTGCCTTGATAGTCCAAACGTTTTGGTATGGGGACAGTTGTTCGATGGCAAAAATTGGTCTAGATTTCTGCGAGTTAGAGTTTTCATTGGCGAATTTTCTCTCGTTTGCATTCAAATTTGAGTTTGAATGCAGCATATCTGGAACTCCGACATTGCCGGTGTTTGTTTGATTAGTGGCGTTGCCGCTATCAGTTATATCCTCATCTTTTAAGGTTTCATTAGGGTGCTCTGAAAAATAATTATCCAAAAACGTACTAGCTTGGTTGACCATATCAGCACGTGACTGAACCAACTCAAAATCATCAACCAAGAGAACGTACTTCTTTCTTTCCCTAACAATAGCAGGCTCTGCAATTATCACACGAATGATATCGCCCCTTTGCAGTTCCATTGACTGGAACTTGGATGCAGCTTGGTTTCTCAACAAAGCCTTCATGTGGTAAATACCATCAGAAATCATGATCAAATTCTTTCTGTTGCTATTGGCCCCATCAGATTTCCTGGTGTTGTAAACTTGATAAACGCCACCGGTGGGATTATCGTATCTTTGCTTGTTGGTAAAGATGCTATGGAAGTCGCCCTTCGAAAGTTGAACGCTGCTCATCTCTTTTAAAAATATTCAGGTGTTCTTGCTGCTTTGGCCTTTACTGTAGTATGGAGAGTGAGTGGCTTTTGTTCGACGTGTAGAATTTAAAGTGATAACATTTGTTCAAATAATCCATTATGTTATTATTCACGCGTCTTTCTTTAGTCGCTTCGCCCAATTTTTACGCGTGACATTTTTCCAACCAGTGATATTCCATTGAGCAATGAAGAAGAGTAGGAGAATGAGAAGGTGCAGCGATAAGAAACCCATCTAAGCTAGCATAGATATTGATTGTCGTATATGACTGAAGAAGAAGGTAGACGCATAGTCATTACTATATATGCAAAAAGGACGGCGAAGGGTGAGGAGGTTTTGATGCCGCCGCTAGTATTCGACATACATCACATCAAACTTTTGAGAAAATGGGGTATTTGCGGTGTGTTATCTGGAACTTTGCCCACTGCAGCACAGCAAAACGTGTTTTTGTCTGTACCTCTGAGGCTTATGCTAGAAGATGTTCTGTGGCTGCACTTAAATAATCTTGCCGACGTGAAATTAATAAAACAAGAGGGAGATGAGATTATGGAGGGAATAACGCCAGAGCGAGGCGCCAAACTATCTAAAATTGTCAAGGATCGTTTGAATAAGTCATTTGAATATCAGAGAAAGTTCAAAAAGGATGAACACATAGCAAAATTAAGGAAAATTGGTAAAATCAACGATAAAACCACAGCTGAAGAACTGCAACGGCTTGATAAATCTAACAATAATGACCAGCTAATTGAGTCTTCTCTGTTCATTGACATTGCAGATACTTCCATGATTTTAAAGGACATTGGTTCAGATAGCTTATCCCGCAATAATATCCGTGATTTGTTATTTAAGCAATATAGACAGGCAGGAAAGATGCAGACGTATTTCTTATACAAGGCGTTGAGAGATCAAGGGTACGTTTTGTCCCCGGGCGGACGTTTTGGTGGGAAGTTTATAGCATATCCTGGTGATCCATTACGTTTCCATTCACATCTGACCATACAAGATGCGATCGATTACCATGATGAGCCGATTGACCTGATATCCATGATAAGTGGTGCAAGACTAGGGACCACTGTGAAAAAACTTTGGGTCATAGGCGGTGTTGTGGAAGAGACCAAGGAAGTTCATTTTTTCTCAATAGAATGGGCTGGATTTGGTTAACCTGGGAGCCAGTCATGTATATTTATTTCCTCGGAACTTAAGTAATTACAATACCTTTCAAAAACCACGCATATGTAAAACAATTCTAAATTCGCACCTATATTTTGATGCATTCAGAGGGAAAATGGGTGGTTTATCACTAGACCCCAAGTCATGCTTATTTATATTTGGTTCCCGAAAAAGAGTTCCTTCTATGTTTACTAAAAGCAAAAAAAATGCTATTTCTAAGCTACCTGACATCCTACATATAAAAAGAAAGAAGATAAGGTAATAACATTATGTAGAACTATCGATTCCCTTTTGTGGATTCCTATATCCTATTACATTATCAATCCTTGCATTTCAGCTTCCATTAGACTGGACGACTGTTTCTCAATCTTTATGTCATCCTCTTACACCGCATGTGATAATATGCTACTAAATAGATGATATTAGAATTTCATTCCAACAATAGCCTTTAGTAACAATGGAATCCCAACAATTATCTGATTATTCACCAAATTCTCAATAATAAATCTTCTCCTCTAAGCACTTATTATACCTCAACGAATTTCGTATTCTAATAATCTGGGCACATGGCGCAGTTGGTAGCGCGCTTCCCTTGCAAGGAAGAGGTCATCGGTTCGATTCCGGTTGCGTCCAAATTTTTGCTCCTATAATCGAACTTGTGAAGAGCCAACTATTAGCAGTAATATCGGTGCCTCCGGATTGTTATCAACGTATTCTTCCCTGCGGTTATGTGACAAAGAAGTACTCATTTAGTATCAACTTTTTTTCCCCGCTTATATCTCCATTACTCGTTGAAGGATGCTGAGTAATGACAGAATTTTATTCGTTTTCTTCAGTATAATAATATGAACGAAGGTAAAAAATAAAAGAAAAAAGATAAACTTTATAGATACAATATATATTTGTTTGCTTTAGCTATTCTGTATGCAGGACTATTGTTATCTTATTTTCTTCCGGAATGTTTCTAAAAGAAATAAATATTCATGAATATGATGCAAATTCGTTAGATGAGAAAAGACTAGGCCATTGTAAGGATAATATCATTTGCGAATAATTTCGTCCAATTGTTTCATTAACACATCCATCCTGTCAAAAACTGGAGCATAGAGATGTTGAACCAAAGAATGAGGCTTTGAAGCCGGATCGGACATATTGGTATTAGACAATGCCCTTGATCCAGAAAGTGAACTATTTATGCTTGCTGATGATATCGCTCTTTGTTCGTCCATGTAAAAATCTTCTTCTGATGATGAATGTAACGATAGGCTTGACTGCTTTTCTTCTTCATGCGTACTATGACGTTTTTCTAGCTCCCCTTCAGGTTGTTCTACGTCAGTTTGATTCTCCATCCCTTCAGTAGGTTCCAGGCTGGGCTGACTTTGCTTCTGTGTGCTTTCCATATTTGTTGACTCTTCAATTTTCGATTTTGCATGAATATATTGTGAAATGTCCTTTATTGCTCTAGATGATGGAATACTGCTGCTTTCTTCAACTATTGGCGTGGATGGCGATTCGTTTGTCCATTCGGATGACGAAGGTGAAAACTCACCAATTGTTGAAAGGGAGTTTTGAGAGTCTGATTTCGCGATGCCATTCGCAAATGGCATACGAGGAGCTTCAAATACTTTTCTCAGATCGGCATCGTAATCACTATCAACCGGCTCGGACTTCTCTTTCCCCACATCCCGATTCGCATTGTGACCATCCTCGCCGCCATTACTGGATGATGGCTTGAGCGCACTCTCGTTTTTAATGTCTGGCCTCCGAATTTTTTTCACATTTAGTGGTGTATTCAAAGATGTACTAAAAGAGACGTCACTCACTACATCGCTCATGTCGTCATCCTGAAATTTTCCAAAATTCAACTTTGCTTCACTGTATTCGTCCCGGTGCCTTACTTTTGTTTCATTGTCGTTATCAACATCATTGTCGTACGATTTTCCGTCATCATCACCGCCATCATTATTACTATCCAACGAGGTATCTTCAACCGCATCATCTATAAACCTGTCTGCATAACCGACAACGTCATTAAAACTAACAGATTTGTTCCCCTTACCATATCCATTCAATGCAGGTGTCGGAATTATACTCCCTGCATCACTCTCATTCTTGCTATCAGAGTTGATGGAATCGTCTTTGGAATCAGAGGAAGCAACCGATTGAGAAGACATGTTCTCATTTTTCCAACAATTCAATCGAGCTAATCTTTCTGGGAAGGTTTCTAGGATTTCTGCGGGCGCAAACCCAATTTTACCATCCGTGATCCTCTTCACCAGCCACCAGTAGGCATCCTGATCATTCAAAAGTATACAGGGTTCATCCTGCCCTAATTGACAATGTGAAGAATCATGTCCATTGAACGCATATAGAGCATATAGTTTATCAGGGTCCAGTTCTCTTGGCGGTGATAAGGGTTGATAATCGTCATTTTCCTCTTCCAAATCGTCCTTCTCTCCTTCAAACTCCGCATCTTCAAATTTTCTATCAAAATCGTTATCATCAGAGTAGTTTTCTTCTTCATCGTCGTCCTCGGAGATGGCGTATTTCAAGCCGTCACTAAAATCGTCAACGTCAGAAAGCTCTCGGTTCATTGTATTGCTCACTGTAAAATGCACCTCATCCTTATCGGCACTATCCACAGAATCAGTCTCGATCTCTTGTAGCCTTCTTTCCAAATTGTCCTCGAATTCTGAATCTGAATAATCATACGAGTCGGGCAATTCCGAAGAGTTTTCTTTTGAATGTCGTTGATCTCTTCTGCTGTCGCTATGCGTATGTTTCTCCACATTCTCCTCCTCAACATCTTTGTCATCATCTGTATTTCGCAGGGCACTATGGCTCTTTTCTGCCGGATTACTCAATACATTAAGTTTCGAGTTGAAGGGCGAACTCTTATTCGAAGTGGGAGTCACCACAACACTTCCACCCATACTCTCAGAATCCTCGTTTCCTGAAGTAAGCTTACTTCCACCCGTGGGCCTATTATTAATGATGTCTGAATAATCCTCTATTAGGGTCGGATCATTCAGTAGCGCGTGCGATTGAAAGGAGTCCATGCCTGATGTCGACGTGATTAACGAAGGCGCATAACCATTATCACATCTAGCAGCTATAGAACTAACCTCTTTGACACCACTTCCGAAAGCCCCATCAACATACTCTTCCTTATTACTCATCCTCTTACCACGCAGAGAATGTTGTCCAAACTATGTGTATTTCACCTCTTCCTCGACTTGAACACGTCCAACTCCTTAAATATTGCCACAAGCAGGAAAGAATAGATCCAGTTCTACACGACAGTAAAGCAGAAAACACAAACAGTGTACCGCTGTAGAAGCTTCTTTGTTTACTGCACTTGATCCATGTAGCCATACTCGAAATTTCAACTCATCTGAAACTTTTCCTGAAGGTGGAAAAAGAATGCCCGAAGGGTCACCCGAAGCTCATTCACGAGTCAGTCTGACTCTTGCGAGAGATGAGGATGTAATAATACTAATCTCGAAGATGCCATCTGTGCATATATATATATATATATATATATATATATATATGTACATTCTCACCTGGATTCTTTGGGGGTAAAACGGTTGAGTGTTGTGCTTTTGTAGTTGGTACTGTTAAGAATCAATTGAATCATAAGCATTACTTATAAAGAATACACATACGAAAAAGTAATAACAATGTCAATTACAAAGACTGAACTGGACGGTATATTGCCATTGGTGGCCAGAGGTAAAGTTAGAGACATATATGAGGTAGACGCTGGTACGTTGCTGTTTGTCGCTACGGATCGTATCTCTGCATATGACGTTATTATGGAAAACAGCATTCCTGAAAAGGGGATCTTGTTGACCAAACTGTCAGAGTTCTGGTTCAAGTTCCTGTCCAACGATGTTCGTAACCATTTGGTCGACATCGCCCCAGGTAAGACTATTTTCGATTATCTGCCCTCAAAATTGAGCGAACCAAAGTACAAAACGCAACTAGAAGACCGTTCTCTATTGGTTCACAAACACAAACTCATCCCATTGGAAGTAATTGTCAGAGGCTACATCACCGGATCTGCCTGGAAAGAATACGTAAAAACAGGTACCGTGCACGGTTTGAAGCAACCTCAAGGACTCAAAGAATCTCAAGAGTTTCCAGAACCAATTTTCACCCCATCAACCAAGGCTGAACAAGGTGAACATGACGAAAACATCTCACCTGCTCAGGCCGCTGAATTGGTGGGTGAAGATTTGTCACGTAGAGTGGCAGAATTGGCTATAAAACTATACTCCAAGTGCAAAGATTATGCTAAGGAGAAGGGCATCATCATCGCAGACACTAAATTCGAATTTGGTATTGATGAAAAGACTAACGAAATTATTCTGGTGGACGAAGTGCTAACTCCAGACTCCTCTAGATTTTGGAACGGTGCCTCTTATAAGGTAGGAGAATCCCAAGATTCCTACGATAAGCAATTCTTAAGAGACTGGCTTACTGCCAATAAGTTGAATGGTGTCAACGGTGTCGAAATGCCCCAAGACATTGTCGACAGGACAAGGGCCAAATATATAGAGGCCTATGAAGCTTTGACAGGGTACAAATGGTCTCACTAAAGTGTTTTTACATATGCTACAAGTCGCCAGTGTACTTCGCACTAAATATGAATCATACATACCCATATGTATTAATGTATAAATGTTCTCAAAGCAAGTCTTATCGATATCTTGTTTGCCAGTGGTATGCAGGTTTGGCGAATTTTTTGCCGTAATATCCGTTTATAGATTCTGGAACTTTACCAACTTTCTTACCGCTCACTACTTCTCTGGCTCGCTCCTCCACTGCCTGTGTAAATTGATCCTTCAATTGATTCAGTTCTCTTTCATATTCCATAGCTTGCTTCTCAAGGATTTTTTCAATGTTTGTCAGTTCATTTTCATAGTCCAGTAACTTTCTTTCGAATCTTTCTAATTGCAACGACTTCCTTGCAGTTCGTATCTGAATATCTTGCAGCAATTCAAAAGTGGAAGGCCTGGTCCTTAAGTTTACATCTATCATTGAATGTATTATGGCGTTAAGCCCTCTAGAGTAGTACTCAGGGACAGTGTCCCACTTCCCATTTTTAATCTTATTTTGTAGCTCCAGATAATTTTTTGCCTGGAATGGGGGATGCAACGAACACATCTCAAAAATAACACAACCTAGTGACCAGATATCAGATAAGGGGGAGTATGGCTGGTCCATCAACACTTCAGGCGACATGTAATATGGTGTACCGACATATGTAGTGGCAAATTGAATACTAGTTTCTAGAGACTTGGCCAACCCAAAATCACCTAGTTTTACCACAACTTGACTATAGTCCATAGGGCTCCCCTTTTTGCCTGAATTTACTCTATGATCTCTGTAATAATTACTGTTTACTTCATCGTGACCATCTACTTCTTCATTCAGACTGTAATCGCTGTCATCATAGCTTAAGAATATATTTCCTGGTTTTAGGTCACGATGGATAACAATGTTTTTGCCCTTTACTGGTGGTTTCATTCGGTCGTATATTGTGGTCAAAGTTGGCAATTCGACACCATAATGACATTTATACAGTGCAGTCAATAACTGGGCCAGAATACCCCATACAATTTTTTCTGGTATGTACTTATGTTCCTGTTTGTAGTGCTTAATCATTTGGGATAAATCACCTCTAGAACAGTACTCCATATAAAGGTACAATACTTCTTTTTGTTCATCGAAATCCCAGTTATAAAATTCTACTATATTTTCATGCTTCAACTGCGACAAAATGCTGCATTCGGCGATCAGCTGTTGTCTCTCTTTGCTGTTCATATGACCATATTTGATATCCTTTCTAACCAAGAGTTTCTTGGTAGGTATATGGATGACTTTTCGTACAGACCCGAATGAACCTCTCCCGATTTCTTCGAGAACTTGGTATTCTGACCTTGGTGGGTGTCCCTGCTGCTGCTGAGGACTATGATATTCTTGGAAAAACTGTCGTCTATGCATGCTGAGGCATAGAATTGATTCAATTATCAAATAATACTCGTGCTCAAGTTGTTATTGTAAATCTTGATCTTTTATGTCATATGAATTGATACTCTTTTGGAAAGTTGCATTTATTTATGTTTAACCTAATTAGGAAACGTAATGAAAATTGAGGAACCTTGAAAAAAAAAAAACTTGGCTGTAACCTATCGGAAGACTGTAACGCTGCGATCATATCAGATTATTATATTCCATATTTATTGATCTATAGTTAGAAATATTCATTGAATGTACTTTGAGTCATTCATATATTTAATCCCAAAAGGAAAAAGATAACATAGACATGATAAACTTTTACCACAACTGGAGTCTTTAAATTCGAAAACTTTCTTGGCAGCTCTGTGGAGGGACTACTTAAATAACTTTTTCTTGAATCGCTATTTCCAACAGATGAGTTTTCGGTCTTGGATAACTCACGATTCAATATATAGTTCTATTGTGATGCTGTATTGAATTTCCTATATATCTATGTATGCACATGCAATTCCTACATTATGTTTGAAATGATGTAATGGGAACGGAAAAGGCGTCGCTTTTGGCTTTGGAAGATCGCAAATTAGTGCGCTCATCTTTTGTTGGTGAACTACCAATTGCTGCGGTGACACTCGAAACTTTTTGTAAACTTCCCTTTTTCGATAATGAACGAATATCCTCGCATAGTTGGCATATCAAAACCGAGTCCCCCCCAACTTGATTGAAATTCCTTTTTCGGTCATCCTTATTCCAGTTGTTGTTTAAGAACTCCGTTATTTGTACTAGTATGGCTCGGAGTTTGAAAACAGTGGCCTTATTGTGACGATTTGATTCCGTTTGTTTTATGGGATCTGGCAATCCCGTGTAGTCATATACCTTCAATAACGACTTTGTGAATATTAACTTTATAAATTTCAATAGATCAATTTGAATGAGCAGACTGTTGAAATAAGTATTAAAGAAGGAAATAATCTTTTCATAAAAATTCGGGTGAAATATGATATCAATTGCAAGGTTTTCAAAACCGGGAAATGAGCATATCTTGGTGAAAATGCTAATTAGTTTACTGAGGTTGACGTCATCATCATTCGATGCGTAAAACAGGTCAACCAATCGACCAATCGGTAGTTCAATAGCAACGTCATTGTTGACCTTTATGAGAAAAACACTATGAGACTCTGTTGAGCCCATTGTAGGAGCTACATCATCATGTGCATTGCGTAACGTGAAATGCAAGCAGTTCAGTATGATCTCCAATCCACTGATAGACGTGTTGTTCTTTTTTTTTATGAAATTCATAGCTATAGAAAACAAAGAAGGGCTCATTTGGTCCATATCCAAACTCATATCAACGCATATAGTAGTGATCTGTTTCCAGATGAAGGCTGCTGTTTTTGTGTCGTCGATAAGAGGGGTGATGGTATCAATATTCTGAATAAAAGCAAAAAAGGCATCGTTGTTGAGTAGGTCATTCAACAATGTGTTGTTTATATGTACCGTGAGGCAACAAAGCTTGGTAAAATACTTTAAAACAGATAGATCTTTGATTTGGGCCATGTCGATAAAAAAAGAAGTTAGCCAGGTAAAAAAGCCCTCCGGTAAGTCAATGAGCAGTCTTGATTTTGAAGATATGGTCAGATGCGGAAAGTTTGAGACGCTCTTGTGTCGCATTGGAGAAGACGGACGTGTTGGCATTAAAGAATGAACAGGGGACCTTGATGGAGACTGCACTGAGTTCAATGGTGAGTTCCTTGTGGGTGAGGAGGACAATGGTAACGAGGAAGAAGAAGGGATAGCAGACTTGTGGATTTTATCGTCATTCGTGGTTATCATGTAGTTTATTGATTTGAAGACTATGTAAGTGATTTGAGGGCTGATTAGGATTTTTTTCTTTAATCTGTGGTTAATCAGAGAGGGCAAGATTTTTTCAAAAGACCAGGGCGCATACGATGAAAGTTTTAGTAGTATGGATTGTGCCCTTCTTTCATGAAGGTTGTTCAGAAGGAGCAATATGTCGAGGTGTTTGAAACACCAGCGACACCAGAAGGCCGTGGATGTTAAATCGTAGAACCGATAAATGAGCTCCAAAATATACTTAGGGGTTTTTAGCGATGCAAAATTCGAAGGATACATTATTCCACATTCAATCAAAGCCTGAGGGTAGTCAATGACGAATTCTTTGACCAAATGTTCGAATTTGACGATTAACGGAATTCCTCCCATGGCGATGAACTTCAGTCGCAATCTAGAGTGGTTATGTTGGGTGTCATAAGCGAAAATAGATCCAAATGCAATTATTAATTGTGTATCAACAGTCGTGCGCGACAGACACTCAATGATTGTATCTGCGATGTTCTCAAGAGAGCAAACACTGAAAAGCACGCGCAACTCCGTCAGAGGCTTGGATGGACTCTTCAATTGGCTCAGTAATTGACTTTCCGTGGGCGGCATTAACTCCATTTCTTGATTGTTTTCTGCCCACTCGGCAGGAGCCGTTGCCAGACTGAATTTAGAGGGAGATATGTCTAGTTTTTCCTCTTGGAAATCGGCATCCCAATGATAATCAGCGTCAGTGAAGTCCTCCTTGAATTTGTTGAGCTTGTCAACCTTCACATTTTCCGTGGAATTGATCCACACATGCTTGAGTAGCTGGTCAGCTGTCGGCCTCTTGTACATGTTCTTCACAAAGCATTTGGATAAGAAATCTTTTAGTGGCTCAGAGAAGGAACTAGGTGGGTAGTAGGTATCATTTTCGACAGCGTAGTAGATATTTGCGTCTGTTAGATTGTGGTAGGGTGGGTTCTTTGTGAGCATCTCAACTACAGTGGCTCCCAGAGACCAAATGTCGCTGAGCGTAGAGGCTCCCCTGTTGCCCAGGATCTCTGGAGCCATCCAATTGAGCGTGCCCGCTAGGGTTAAGGCGCTGGAATTCACAATAGTGGAGACGCCAAAATCAGCAAGCTTGACAGTGTTGTCTGCGCTCAGCAGGATGTTAGCCGCCTTGATGTCTCTGTGGATGACACCTTCACCGTGTAAATATTTAAGCCCCAGTAGGGTCTGTGTAACATAGATTTTCGATTCATTTTCACTCAACCCAGTAGAGCTCCTTGAGATGAGCCGTCTTAAAGAGCCATTAGCGCAGTATTCGAGGAGGATATATAGTTCATAGCTCTTTCGTATGAAGCCGTGGTATTTAACAATATTGTTATGGTTTAAATTTTTTAACAGGCTGATTTCTGCCATAATGTCGTTAAGCTCCTCATCATTCTCGTACACGACCTCCTTGATTGCCACGACTTGGTCAGTATGTTTGTTGATGGCTTTATAAACTACCCCGTAAGAACCCCTCCCAATGACCTGCTTCAAGTGGTATTGCACGGATTTCTCAGACGCTCTTTGGATGGGAGTCAGGTTCACTCTATCAGTGTCCGCCATGCTGTTCATCGTACAGTCTTACCAGGCAAATGGTAATGCTTATGTGTGTATTATCCTTCCTCGAGCCTTCAAGCAGAAGACATGCCTTTTGGGAGTTAGATCTTCCGTATACAAAAATAACAGCAAGAAAAGGCGGAAGGGCCATCGCAAGATAGAAAGGATTATAACGGCACAGCAAAGACTGTATAAACGACTGAATGTAGCAGAAGGAGCCAAAGAATTGATGGGGCCACTTATTATGTGCCTTTTTTTCCATGCACGATACTAAAGCTTATCATTACATTACAGTCATTCGCCGCTAGATGACAAACCACATTCTTACCTATGTGAGATGCACAGTTACTATTCAACGACTACAGCCGTTATTTAGTTACTTTATCGACAAGATCGCTTAAGTATGCCGTATTGAAACTGCACAGCTACAAATGTTCTTTAATACAAAATCCTCAAAAATCACGCATTGTTAGCAAATACTTGATGAAATGTTTCGGATTTATGCTCAAGTAGTCACTGAAAATTCATCCAGGAGGAAAATATCTGTGGCACAATGATAAGGCTTCTCTTAGATCCATTTCTCCTGGAACCGTTTATTCTATTGACTACCTAAAATTAACGGTTCTAAAGGAATGTTCTTCCATCACCAGAAAATGTATTTTTTTTGAAATAACCAAAATGAATAACAAATAATGACTTATAACTACAGTAAAAGGCACTGGTTGTGAATTCTGTAGTCATTGTTGGTTATGTGCGCTTTGGCGCAAACGAGCCATAACTTTTACCAAACGATATCTGATAATGCTCCAAGCCTTTATAAGTGGGCCAGAATAATCTATTATGGACAGTTTTTAGGGGGTCCAAATAACAATCAAAAGCATTCATTCATGTTTCCAAAATTTGGGAGTGTAAAATTTCTTCCACTTTATTATTTCGAACATTTAAACTCAATAATGATAAAGAACGCTACCCAATAATTTGAAAGTACATACCTTAAAACCCATTATCAATTTAAATTAATTTAATTTATAAGTATATTAATATTATTGATATCTCTGGTGTGTAGTTTTAAATTGATTATGGTAATATCTGATTATGCGTGTATGTCTTCATATTTAATTCTATCTTTTTATGTTTTCTTACAGTGTTGTTATTTTTATTTTTAATCTCCCAGGAATTTTAGGTAAGATTTCCTTATAAGTGGGAATAAGATAAACATATTAACAACAATAACAAGACGAATGGGCACTAAAAAATTCGCAAGATCCGGTTAGGATGGATGGCACCATAAATCATAATGAATTATTAAGGTCCAGGCAGCTGATTTGGTAGAGGGTTAGTTTAATAATAGGAAATTTATAATATTAATAATACACATACACAAACATTTATTTTTATATAATGCGTTTAACTATTCATACCACTAATTTCATACTATTAAGCTTTTTTTTTTCTTTTAAATAATTTATCATTTTTTTTGTAACTTCCTCATACACCTATACAGGTTTCATTCGTAAAGCAGGGGCTCTAGTTTGCGATAGTGTAGATGCCGTCTACGGATAGAGCGCTAGAGATAGCTGGTTGTAATCTGCTAGAGTACCATGGGACACCAGTGATCATTCTGGTGACTTGGTCTGGGGCAATACCAGTCAACATGGTGGTGAAGTCACCGTAGTTGAAAACGGCTTCAGCAATTTCAACTGGGTAAGTTTCGGTTGGGTGAGCAGCTTGGAAAGAGTAGTATTCAGCCAAATGAGCTCTGATATCGGAGACGTAGACACCCAATTCAACCAAGTTGACTCTTTCGTCAGATTGAGCTAGAGTGGTGGTTGCGGAGGCGCCGGCAGCGATGGCAGCAACACCAGCAGCGATTGAAGTTAATTTGACCATTGTATTTGTTATTTTTTGGGTTATTGCTTAGTGATTGTATAAGCTCAACTGAAAGGAGAAGGACTGAGGAACGTTTCAAACATAGCAGATCAAACTGCTGTATTTATATGAAATTTTTTTGAAGGGCTACCTTTGTACAGATGGGATATTACTGGCCGCCCGTCTCAAACTCATATCTCCCACATTCCACTTCTTGGCCACTAAGCTACTATTACTATGGGGACGAATTGTTCCCGAACGATGCTGTGCTTCGTATAAGAGACACACTTATTATGCCCACATCCTTTCATATGTTCCATAACACAAGAATGTTCTTTACAGGAGGGGTGCCTTTAGAGCTGCAGCTGCAGTTTTTGGCCAAGAAATAGAACCAAAGCCAAATTTATTTTGGGCCCTCGTTCAAGGGTCATCTAACCCTTGGCACTAAACGGTTGGTGGGAGGGAAATCGGACTTTTTCCCAAATTAGAAACAATAAAAAATTAAGTGTGTGATCTTAAAGTCGTATCTGCAGGAATATGCACACAAGAAGAGCACCTGTACGTAACAAATCAGACCACGCAAAATAGTGTGAACTGTTTGATACACACGCCTGATATGAAGGGGCTTCTTGTTTCGAGATCACAAGTCTTAGAACCAGTGTAGATATGCTTGCACATCAATGAAGGCTAAAGCCCCAATTGCGTCAAATTGCTTTGTGCGAGGTGTTCCCATGAAGAGAGAATGCCTTTAGAGTAGCTTCCAAATGTAGGAACTCTCGCTAAGGAGCGCAGCGAAAAATTTGTCACCGATGTTGTTGAGGCCGCCTTCCAAGATGGCGTGCCAAGCACCAAGCTCTTGACGGAGGTAAAATCTCATATTGGTCTTGTAACGAGCTTGAAATCACCAGGAATGAAGTGAGTTGTCGAAGAAATAATCGCGCAATAGATTATATGGAACGATAGATGTTCTGCACCGTCCAATAGTTTGTAATTTTCAAAACTGAGGTCCATATACGAAGATAAACAATTTCTCGGGATAGTATCGCCATCTAGATGGGCCGTCATAAATTGGTAGCAGGGCCAGCTTTTTTGAAAATGCCAGAAAGTGCTTTCACCTTCCTTTCGAGTCCGGTAAACAAGATATTGCAACACCTTTGTATGGAATGCCAAATTCTTTCTCGACGTCAATTTTAAAGGTAAGCTTGAAGTAAACAGCAGCTACAGTGCAGTAAAATAAGTATTCAAATCGAGGATGGTACGCAGTTTGGGTTTGTGTACCAGTTACAATGCGGCCAATCAAAATGTAATTTCAATTATTTTAACACGTAATATGGCAATAAAGTAACAGACCATTGGCGTGATCGGACAACCCCACTCAAGGATATAATCGATGCCACCAGAACCACCTTAAATTTTATTTAGCGGCGGTGTAGGCAGGAAACAAAATGAAAGAGGCTTCCCCACCACACGAACTGAATCAAAAATTTCTTTTGTTGACTACTGATATTCCTAGGAAAACCGTATAATTTCATAGTTAAATTCCCCTAGAGATATCTATTCTCCCATGCTCGAAAACACTTTTGTCCATTCGATCCTTACGCAGCCTTAG
The DNA here is from genome assembly GCF_002079055.1 of Saccharomyces paradoxus. NCBI lineage: Eukaryota > Fungi > Ascomycota > Saccharomycetes > Saccharomycetales > Saccharomycetaceae > Saccharomyces > Saccharomyces paradoxus. The sequence continues at coordinate 162,828 of NC_047487.1, forward strand.
TTAATACGTTAGATTGACTCTCTCCATTGTAGACTGTACTGTTCGAGAAACGTCGGCATGATAGCTGTTGCAATCACAGAACCTTGATTATATAATACTGCTATCAAAACTTTCAAAAAGAGTGTGAAAAAGTTGCTAACCCCCATATATCTCACGAACCAAAACATCGTAGATAAATGTTATGGTTATCCTTGTTAAAAAATGATCGGTAAACTAGATTGAGCGGAAAGACCCGGGCCAATATGCTGACCTTAACATTGTGTCAAAAATATCATGGGGATCAAATCAACTTCTTGTAGCGTCCCACCTCTTACGCGATATTCAATGATGTTGAAATTGCGATGTTTCAGACAATCAAGTTACTCAGACGCAGAAGCCTAACGGAGAAGTGCGGCTTCGTTGTCTAGTCAATCATAGAATCAATCTGCACATTATTCCAAATTTGATCTCCTACAAAATCAAGTTTATTCTCTTCACAACAAGGACTACTTTTAGCTTGAAAGAAACTCGTAAACTATTTCGTCACTATTGCTTCAGGACGCTCTAGTTATTCAATATCCTGCAGTTCTAAGTTTCTTTTTTTGCCAGACGAGTTGCAAATACATCTTAAACGTACCCCCAATTTATGACTTCCTGGAGCCCCTAACGACCCTAACAACGATACGTTCCTTTTACACCAATATATGAAATACATAAACACCACTCATATTGAAGGTACGCCGGCATCTGGATATTGATTTTGCCAATATTCCCGCACAGCATGCGCTTGAATTTCGGCTGCTTTAAAAAGACACCACTTTACGGTTGGTTCAACATCAGAATTGTGAGTTGCAACCTGATTTTCTGGAATGCTGATGAACGGTTGTGTATTTGCGGTATCCCACTGTACATCAGGATAATTTCCCTTGACGAGACCCTTGAAATATTCATAGCACGCATGTTCACAAAAAAAGTAGTACGGTGTTTTCCATAAACCGGCCTTGATCAAATATTGATTCATGTTATACGTTATGGTTTTCCACTCTTTCCCACCTATCGATGGTTTATGAGTTATTACCTCTAGTAGAAGTTTTGTACGGAATGTTTCATGACTTATTGGTCTACCAAATAGGTATATTTGAAACACTAAAAGTGACACATTGGTACATATCGGGATCACCATTGAAGGGGTGAGAACACTAGAAAACGAAATGTTTGTTAAAATCGCTAAAATCGTTAAGACAAAAAAGAGGAAAGTGGTCATCACACACTTGGTGCGTACAATTTCGTAAAGCAAATAACTCCAGTATGATGCAAAAACATCCTCTGGAAGAACGATATCAGCTGAGACCAAGGAATCTTCAGGGTCTTCGGGAGATCCCTCATTCAATGGGCCTGTTTTAGCATCGTTCTGAGCATCAGTATTTTTCAAAGAAGGTCGCATATTTAGCAAACAATTTAACTTGATTCTGCTTTTATGGTTACGATCCAGGTAAACTTTATCCTGATAGCTTCGAAGAAATAGACTTGAATGTTTGAAACGCTTTCAAACCTCAATTGGTTATTTTTCTCTTTCGTCGACCTACGTAACCTTTCGCTTTCTGTAGCGCCTCCAAGTAAAAGCGCATAAAGTAGCAAGGATGAGACATTAAAAGTACTGAATGAAACGTTTATATTCACTTAAAATAAACCAGAAGCATACTGAAGAGTTCTATCACAAAGATAATCTTTTCCTCCTCATAGCTAAGAGAAAGTTTTTGTGATAGCCTATACAGAGTAATTCTATCTCCCTGTATTTCTCAATCAAGATTCTTCGTACCTGTGTATTTTTAAATATGAGAGTGCTTCTGATCTATTGTGTGGGCGGGTCTCCACCGGAACATAGAGTAAACTAAGTATAAAAGAGGGACTACACCAAGGCTTGTTGCTAGTTAGTTATTGTCAGGAGGGTTCGGCGAGCTGATGTCTGACTTCTCATTGTAATCGAATTGCCTTCAATACATTTCCATGTCATTCACCCATTGTTTGGCGCTCTTCAGAGTTGTCACGGACTTGGCTTCAACTAGGGTATCTGTGTCGACATTCATTGCCAACACATTTAAATTATAATCACCAAGTGCTGGAATAGTAGTATAGCGAAAGTAACAATTGTCCGCCGCCGAGTCCATCCATTCAGTCAATACCTTGGTTGTTTCACCGGCCATAATGGTCGTAAAATCGCCTGGGTACTTCATCGTTGTTCCTGACTTCCCGATTAATACGTAGCCCGCTCTCTTATCGAAATTTGGATGGGATCGTAGGTACGGCACGGCCTGATTGCTCAGACGTCCCTGCGTTATAACTTTATTGACCGATCAATAGTTTTATATTGGTTGGTAACTATTCACACTGGTGTCCTGGTTTCTTGAATAGCTCCTAGATGATAACGATGTTGTATAGCTAAGTGGACAAAAGACAAAAAAATCATCAACTTTACTCGTCAAAAAATTAGGCAAGTTACATATGGTTGTATTGTATCTCCTCCCGTCAATAAGCCGAATAGCGGAAAATGCAAGAAAGACACATACACATGATAATACTTCCATGCTTAACTTATTTTTAGGTGTCCGCCTCTGAAACGATGTTAAGTAACCGCATGTCTGAATTATTGGTCAACTAGGGGTAAAGCAACTGTGGGAAATCGTTCTTAAGGAAGCTAGCAAAGTGGTAACCAGTGCAAAATAGTAAAATTTTTGTCTCCCAAATATTGTCACGTAGCGAACTTGCTTATCCAAGTGTTAAAGGAACTTCAGATCTAAACTTGAACTTGTTCTTCTATTTCTATATATATCTCATCTTGGATTGTAGTATCCTAAGTGCTAGTATTCACATATGTCGATTCAATATTGTGAGGCAATGTGTCTTCGGTACTTTCAGATGTAATTGACGATTACCCTTTAAGTAATCGTTAGCGTTTCATCTGGGACATAGTTGTTACTATCAACGTACGTTACCCAGTTTAAACCATGACACATATCACAAATAAGTGGTTGTTTGGCCGAGCGGTCTAAGGCGCCTGATTCAAGAAAACATCTTGACCGCAGTTAACTGTGGGAATACTCAGGTATCGTAAGATGCAAGAGTTCGAATCTCTTAGCAACCATTATTTTTTCTTTTTTCCTCCTATAACTTCATAACCTACAAAGAAATGAAACCGCCAGGATCTTTATCAATGCCGGTACATTAGGTGGATGCATATGCTCTGAGAGAAAGCTAAATAAAGTCCAGTTGCTAATATTTGAATTTTTCTTAACTAGCAGAGTAAAATTTAAGAAAAGTTACGTGAACTGTAAAGTCAGACAGACTTAGAAAAATATAATGAGAACGCTTACCTGATTCTATATCAATATTTTCTTATCACCAACTATACTTCTATATAAGCAAGTTGCCCCTCTCTATGAGGGGTGTCTTTCACTTTACTAGTGCCATATTGCAAGAAAAGCTTCCAAACGCACTTTAACTGAGTATAATACATGACTTCACGACAAGCAGCTGCCCTTAGTATAAAGACAAAGCTGCTTCACAGAATTCGATCATACTATCGTAGAAAACCACATAGTCGGAATAAAACAATCCTAAAGCTGATCACAGCACGTAGATATACGTAAAATACGCTCTAGGAATCTGATCTTTCAAGTTTTTTTTGCTTTACTACCTCAAGTACTATCGAAGCGCCCCCTCATGGAGAAATGAGGTTTCCAAAGCAAGATAACACCGCTCTTTGTAAGGAAATGAAATCTATAGAACAAGTTACAACATTTAGTTTCTGATTGATCCCTGTAGGTTTATGTTACTAAGTAAATCTTGAACGGGTTCAATTTCAACAGTTGGGAAACCGTTGTTTCTATATACTCTATTAGGTGAGATGGAACAGCATTCTTTTTCCTTATAAGGTACCAACATCTGGCTGGTGCTTCCTTCCACGTTCACGGTGGGACTGGTATCCAAACTTTTTACAAAAGTGTGGATATGGAAAGTGTAGACTGGCAAGACCAAAATTAAACGGCGCTAAACATTGCTAATTTGAATTTTACCGCTTCGTATGAAAAATAAGAAGGTATGACTTATATACTTTCTGAGGCTAGGGCATTAGATTTATCTGAGATATTTTTTGGAACAATACCGCAAGCACTGGTATCCCAGAAATAGGCGGCGGTTCATTTGGATTTACAATTCAAACATATCGAGATTTTTGGGCTGAAAGCACTAAGAGCTAACAGTTTCACGCCAGTTCCAGTTGAAGTTTTCACATCAAGTTATAGAGTTTATAGAGTTTGGGAAAATCACGTTCAAAGCCTAAAAATTTGAGATTGTTTGCCGAAATATTTTGATTATGTCTTTCGGCCGGCTATTTAGAGACATCTTTTATTTCAACAATCTACTCTATGCACTTATACGGAATTACAGAATAAAGCGGGTACAATACAATTGCAAAACGATGAAATTTTTTAATAGTGTATTGTTTGTACCAATTCAAATAATTCTCTCTCGCGTTAGATCCAGGTTGAGATGAGTATGCTTTGAGGAGGAGGAAAATTATCAGTAATGAAAAAAAAATAACGACAACTGCAGGACTCGAACCTGCGCGGGCAAAGCCCAAAAGATTTCTAATCTTTCGCCTTAACCACTCGGCCAAGTTGCCACAAATTATGTATTTTGTTGTATCTCAAAATGGGATACCTCAGCATTACTAGATTTACCAACCTAGACATAAAACATGTATGAAACACGTACGAAACTGTTGGAATTGAACTCTAATATCATCTATTTAATATTATATTATCACATGCGGTGTAAGAAGATGACATAATGAGAATTATGTGAATAATTAGATAATTGTTGGGATTCCATTGTTACTAAAGGCTATAATATTAGGTATATAGAATATACTAGAAGTTCTCCTCGAGGATATAGAAATCCACAAAAGGGAGTCGATAGTTCTACATAACAATACTACTCTATCTTCTTTCCTTTTATATGTGTTGGAATGAAATTCTAATATCATCTATTTAATAGTATATTATAATATGCGGTGCAAGAGGATGGCATAAAAATTGAGAAACAGTCATCCAATCTAATGGAAGCTGAAATGCAAGGATTGATAATGTAATAGGATAATGAATGGCAACATATAAAAAGAAAGAAGATAAAATAATAACACTATGTAGAACTATCGATTCCCTTTTGTGGATTCCTATATCCTCGAGGAGAACTTCTAGTATATTCTGTATACCTATATTATAGCCTTTAGCAAAAATGGAATCCCAACAATTATCCAATAACTCACGTATTTCTCAGAAACAATAGTTCCAAAACGGACAAGACTGAGTATACTAGGCAACCTACTTGCCTAAGATGAACCAAACCAACCAAACGTATAAATACCTGAACAATTAGTTTAGATCCGAGATTCCGCGCTTCCACCCTTTAGTTAGATCCAGATCTTATATAGATTATATAGGGAGTAACATTCTGTGAATCACGTTAATAATAAGTCTGACAACAAGTTACTCTCCTAAACGACTTTAGGATTGTCAAGACATCCGGTATTACTCGAGCCCGTAGTACAACATATTTGCTTTGTTTTCAAATAAGAGTAACAGACCATAATGAATGCGATTGTGCCGGACGTGATGTTATAGCCTTTAACAAAAATGGAATCCCAACAATTATCTCATTATTCGCCTACTTCTCACATTCATTTTCTGAAGAATCTTTCATGTCCTGTTTCAGTATTGTTGTCGCAGCGTCATTACATAGCGTTTCGGACAGTGTGATATTGAAAAAAGCCTCTAAAAATAAGAAATACAAATCATGAACAACATTCAATAAGCATAAGAAGGATCGCTATTCTAGTCAAGATAACAACTTTCACAATCGTATTATAACTATAGACAAGACAAGGCATTAATTAAGCATGCAAACCCCTTCAGAAACTACCGACGTCAAGTTGGATACACTCAACGAACCTAGTGCACATTTGATCGAGGAAAATGTGGCTCTTCCAGAGGACACATTCCGTTCGTATTGGAGTTATTTGCTCTACGAGATGGCTCATTATAAACCGATCATCTTTATGACCCTAATAACTGCGAGTTTGATTTTATCGATTGTGCTTTTTCATGATATTCCAGGTATCCTTACGTTTTCCGTGATATCGCTTGTCCTTTCTATTATCATTTTATTGATCAGTATAGGTACATTCGCAGCCGGGACCTGGGATAAGGATTCCAAGGTTAAGCTTTTATTAGAAGTCATTGCACGTAAACCAGCAGTAGAAGGGAAGGAATGGAGGATAATCGCGCGTAATATGAATCAATATCTATTTGATCATGGACAATGGTTCACTCCGTATTACTTTCTTTGTGAACATAGATGCCATGAATTTTTCAAAAGCCTTATCGAACAGGAAAGGTCGAACACACATACAAGCCCGCCAACGAACGGTGCAGAGAATACGCCAGCAAATAAGGTTTCGAATGACGTTGAAAAATCTTATATGTTCAGTTCTGACCCAGTTTTAGAAGCTTATTTTGTTAAAGCTGCGGAAATTGACAAAGAAGCTCAATTTGAGTATTGGAGAAAGCAATACCCAGAGCTCGATTTGCCTTAGGGCAGAACTTTCGGCATTTATCTAGTATATTCTTATATAAAACGTAATAACGCCAGCGACTTCAAGAACTACTCGAAACTGGCGCTGGAGCGTTAATTATAATGTGTTTGAATAAGTATTGGGCGCCAGGGAATGATCCGCTCGTACGCACCTCCGAATGGCAAACGCCGAGAATCTGATATTTTGCTCTAATATTCCACAGTCTGATGCTCAACAGTAATCGACGACAAGTTGTCACGGTTTATCAGTAGAAAACCCTTTTCAATCCCATTGCATTGCTTCAGATGCCGTTGAAATTAGCGAAAAATCCCTTTAAAAATAAAAACAGAATAGAAAAGATTGCGTTATCGTGTTAATAAAACGACAACTGATAGATGACGAATACACTAATGATCAGTGTAACATCCGGTAAGCAGTGAACTATAACAATAGAAAAGCCGGTGCTTAAATTGGCATCGAAACAACTTCAAAAAATAACGATTAAAAATCGGATACCCTCAGTGAACCCAATGCACAATTAATCGAGGAAAATGTAGTTCTTTCTAAGGACATATTCAATTCATATCTGAGCTATCTGTTCTACGAAACGGCTCACCGTACACCAACCATGTTTTCGTCCTTTGTAAAACGAGTTTCAATCTTAGCGATCATATTTTTTTATGATAGCATGTCATGTCTTGTTATTCTTGTAGTGCTGATTTACCTATGTTTTCTGGCTTTACCAGCTGTTATAATTAAAGTTTTTTCAAAACCGATCAGTCATCAGGACTTCACATTGAAACTGTTAGCAGAGGTGATAGCACGCAGACTAACGGTAAATGGGAAAGAGTAAAAAACAATTGCATAAAATATGAACGATATTTACCTGTAGAGGGACTATGGGATCCCCATACTACTTTTACAGTGATGAAAAATGCCATAAGTTCTTTGCCACTCTTATCAATGGAGTAAATTCTGATTCACAGTCGAATTCTTCAGCAGCGGAGATTTCAAGAGGCACAGCTAATACTTGTAATGCTGCATCAGAACCCGATTTTGACGGTATAAATTTTGACGGCAACACAAATAGAAATGGAAGCTCAGAGTGAGTATTAGAGAATGCAATATTCTGACGTTGATTTACCTTGAAGTAAAAGCAGTTTATTTACCTAGCATACTGCTGTATAAATCAAGTACCAAATAAACGATTTCAAAAATATCTTGAAGCCGGAATTAAGTGTTAACTCGTTCATTGTACAGGTACCATGATTTCGAGAGTGGTTGTTTTCAGGCTAACGAAAGTCCCAATGCATGTTCATAAGGGTTCTGTCAGCTTTTGTCACGTTCTATTGTTGTGCGCTTCGCATAATGCAGCCAAGAAAATCTGAACAATAGAAAAAGAAAAAAAGGATCTCAAAAAGGGTTTGGTATCATCGTTATAAGGATAGCAATTGAAATAAAACAAGCTATTGATTGCTTTGTATTACGTACATCAGTGGAACCCTATATTTGTAGAAAATAAACGAATTATAACGTGACATGCAGTCTCTTCCTGAAGACACGTTCAGTTCGTATTGGAGTTATTTACTCTATGAATTGGCCCATTATAAACCAACACTGATTTTGTTTCTGATAGTTGTGAGTTTACTTTCATTGATTGTATTGTATCGTAATAATGAAGTTTGTGTTGGAGTATCTGTAGTTTTGATTCTTCTTTGTTTTTGCTCCTCAGGCGTTATTATAGGTGAGGGCTTTGAAAAACCGATCACGCATGAAGATTTCGAAACTAACCTTTCTGTAGAGGTAATCGTGCGAAAGCCAGCTGGGAAAGAATGGGGGACTGTTGCATATAACATGAACCAATACCTATTCAATGAAAGACTATGGAATACTCCATACTATTTCTACTCTGGTCGGGAATGCCGTGATTTCTTCAGAACCATAACCAAGAATGTTCCAAAAAATACAGGCCCAATCTTGAAGGAGTATATGTCGAAAGCAGTGCAAATAGAGAAAGAAGCTCAACGTGAGTACTGGAGAAAGCAGTATCCAAAGGCTGATTTACTTTGAACCTGGAACCTATTATTTACCTAGCGTACTTCTATATAAGCAAGTATTGAAATAAACAACTCCAAGAACATCTCGAGGCGGTGGTCGAGCGTTGGTTCTTTTATAGTTGCCATTTCATTTTGAATTGTTTCGGAAAGTTTACATTTGCTGAAAAACACCACTAAGGTATAATCGAAATATTCAAGGGTCCGGTATCATAAAAATTTTGATCAGAATTCACTTACTATAAGAACAAGCTACTACTCTAGTCTACATAAAATATTTAAGTACCACAATTTAACCATATATAAGACAAGATAGTAATTGGACATGCAAAGGCATCCAGAAAATACCGACGTCAAGTTGGATACGCTCAATGAGGCTAGTACACATTTAATCGAGGGAAGTGTAGTTCTCCCCGAGGACATATTCAGCTCATACTGGAGTTATTTGCCCTAAGAAATGGCTCATTATAAACCGATAATAGTTCGACTGTCTGTAATCACAACTTTAGGTTTATTGATCATGCTTTTACATAATATCAATACCTGTGTTATCATTTTTGCGATATTAATCGTTCTATGTCTCTGTGCTTTTACACTCCCTACAATTATATCCTTTCTTCAACTGATTGGGCAGCAAGGGTTCATGGTAAAACTGTTAGCAGAGGTGGTAGCACGCAAACCAACGGTAAATGGGAAAGAGTAAAAAACAATTGCATAAAATATGAACAATATTTACCTGTAAAGGGACTATGAAAACCCCATACTACTTTTACAGTGGTGAAAAATGCCACGAGTTCTTCAGCTCCCTTATAGATGGAGTGGACGCTCACTCGGTCCCGGATGCCTCAATCAAAAATATCGATATCACACAATCGAATGCCGCAGAAACGCGAACTTCAAACGGCGCAGCTAATACTTCTGGTGATTTGTCAGATCCTACTTTGAAGATGTACCTTGAAGCGGAAGACCATTATTTACTCATTAATTTATGTACAAGAAAAACAGAAAAAAGAAGCAGCCTCGAATAATTCTCGGTGCTAACAACTGAATGTTAACCTGCTCTGTGTAGGAGCCAAGAAAACTATTTTCAAATACTGATGAGGAGCTCCATTGTGTACACAGTGACGTTTCTGTCGCTTTTTTGTCACATTCTGTCGCTACGTGTTCGGCATAATACGGGCAGGTGATGTACCTTTTTCAATATAAAAAGAAAAAAGATTTTTCAAAAAGGGTTCAACATGTCATCACGAGAACAGCAATAAAACCAAATCGATTTACTGCTTTATGAGTATCATATTCGTGAGCAAGACACCGTAATTTTTTAGGTAAAACAACTATATAAGTCGACATGCAACCTCCCTTGGAAAGTAATTATGCCGAATCGGGCACGCCCAATGGACCTACTGCTCATTTAATCGAGGAGAATATAGTTCTTCCTAAAGACATGTTCAATTCGTACCGGAGTTATTTGCTTAACGAAGTGCTTCATTGTAAACCAATAATGTTTTTTGTCCTAATAATTGTGGGTTTAATTTTTATCAATTGTTTTTTCTCATGGTAACTTCGTATTCGTAGGGATCGTTATCTTGTTCATTTTCTTCACATTTTTCATTTTAATAGTTCCTCTATGCTTTTTCAGGATGCGTATAAATACTCGAGATATCAAGATCAAGCTTCTAGTGGAAGTAATCACACGCAAGCCTGCGGTAAAGGGGAAAGAATGGAGGACGATTACATATAATGTGAATCAGTACATATTTTATCATGGGCTGTGGGATACCCCCTACTACTATTACCGTGATGAAGATTGCCACCGTTACTTTCTAAAGCTTATTGAGGGAAAAAATTTCAAGAAGCAAGAGACGTCAACGAGGAATGTGCTGAACGGAAAACGAAATGAAGGCGTTGAAACTTTCATCTTTCATTCCAAACCAAACTTACAGAAGTGTCTTTCCAAGGCAGCGGAAACCGAACAGCAATCTCAGAATAATTACTGGCGAGAACAATATGCTGACATCGATGTACTTATCTAGACAGAAGAGGCAAAGCTTCTTCCATATGTTGCCGCTACCATGTATCAAAGGGTCATAGAAGGCGTATCCATTTACGATTTTATATAATAAAATGCAAATAGATATAGAGCCAAACAGTATTGCAATACTCCAATCGTTCATTATCTTCAAGAAGAACAGCCCTCCTTAAAATTGTCACAGAATCTCACTTATGATCATAATTTGCCGTGTAAATGCTCGTACTATTATCGCATTTCATTTATATTGTTCCGGAAATTTTAGTATTGGTTGAAAAATGCCTCTAAAAAAAAAGGGGTGAAAAGCTTCAACTGGTATAAAACAGATAACTATTTTGATCAGGATAACAACTTCCAAACCCATATTATAACCTTACGCAAGACACGATATAAATTGGGCATGCAAACGCCTTCAGAAAGTACCGACGTCAAGTTGGATGCCCTCAACGAACCCAGTGCACATTTAATCGAGGAAAATGTGGCTCTTCCAGAGGATACATTCAGTTCATATCTCAGTTATTTGCTCTATGAAATGGCTCATTATAAACCGACTATGTTTACGATCGTAATAACTGTAAGTTTGATTTTATTATTAGTATTTTTTCACGATAAAGAAACTTGCGTTTTAGTTTCCGTGCTTTTATTGATTTTCATGTGCCCTCTGATTTCAATGGCTACTATAATCGCATTTAACCATCAGACCGGTGATATAGATTTTAAAGTTAAGCTTCTGATGGAAATCATCACACGTAAACCTGCGGTAAAGGGGAAAGAATGGAGGACAATTACATACAAGATGAATCAGTATTTATTTGATAACGATTTATGGAACACTCCATATTACTTTTACCGTGATGAGGATTGCTACCGTTATTTTCTAAAGCTTATTGAAGGACAGACTTTCAAGAAGCCAGAGAATTTACCAACCAGCGATGTTACGGACATAGAACGAAATGAGGCAACCACTGGCGCACCAGATGAACGCACTGAATCCTTCACTTTTAGTACCAAGTCAAATTATCGAAAGTTCCTCTTCAAAGCGGCGGAGGTTGAACAACAAGCCCAGAATAATGACTGGCAAGAGCGGTATCCTGAAATAAATGCGATTGTTTAAAGGGGAGGGAAGGGTGGCTTCTTGTACGTCTTAACTAGCAGAGGGATTTACTAATTCTGATGTTATCATAAGGTATCATTATTCCGAAAGACATATTCCATTCGTATCTGAGCAATTCGCTTTATGAAGTTTCTCATGTGAAAACGGCGATGGTTTTGATCCTGATAATTGTCAGTACAATTTTATTGCTTGTGCATTCCCCCAACGCTGGTTGCGCTATCGTTTCACTAGTGTTCGCTTTGTATTGTCTAGTCGCTTTGATAAATGTTGTAGGTTTTGTTTCTTTTGAACCAATCTCTGATCAAGATTATGTAATAAAGCTCCTGATGGAAGTCATCACACGTAGGCCAGCCGGTAAAGAATGGGAAACTGTTGCATATAACATGAACCAATATTATAAATATCGCCTCAAATATATTTTATATAATAATATTAATTTATATAATATTAATTATGTTTAATTCTTATATAATTAATTATTTTATTAAAAGTATTAATTATTTCAATAATATTAATAAGAATAAATATATTAATAATAAATTTATTTAAGGAAGGACTATGGCATACCCCGTATCATTTCTACTGTGATCGAAAATGTTATGATTTCTTCAAAACCATAACTAAGAAGATCCCAAAAAATACAGACCCAATCTTGAAGAGGTATATGTCGGAAGCAGTGCAAGTAGAGGAAGAAGCTCAACGTGAATACTGGAAAATGCAGTATCCTGAGCTGATTTCCTTTAAAAAAGAAACCTTGTGATTTATCTAGTGAATTTATATACAAGGAAAAATCAAAATAAGCAAGCATAAAGACATTCCAAACCAGTATTGAGTGTAATATGGTTTGTTATCGTTGCATCTTCATTTTTGCTTTTTTTCGGACAATTAAGAATTGCTAAAGAAAGGTTCCAAAGAAAAGAAAGGATACAATTTTGTTGATAAAACAGCAATTGACAGGAGAAAATTGTATTTTAGCTAGTGTAAAATTCCCGTCAGCACTAAAAATAGCCATAGACAAGAAAAGATATAAAATTGGGCATGCAAACCCCTTCAGAGAATACCGACGTCAAGTTGGGTACACTCAACGAACCTAGTGCACATTTAATCGAGGAAAACGTGGCTCTTCCTAAGGAAATATTTCACTCGCACTTAAGTTATTCGATCTATGAAATGGCTCACTGTACACCAATCAAGATTTTGGCCCTGGTAATCGGCGTTTTGGTTTTGATAATTATTTTTTTCCATGATAACGACGTTTGCACTATAATCTCAGGGATATCCCTTTTAACATCTATTATCATTTTAATGATCGTATTGATTGCAGTGTCGGTAGAGATCAGTGATAGGGATTTCAAAATTAAACTTTTATTAGAAGTCATCACACGCAAGCCAGCGGGAAAAGGATGGAGAGCTGTTGCATACAATATGAATCAGTATCTTTTTGATGAAGGGCTGTGGTATACTCCATATTACTTCTACTGTGGTCGAAAATGCCAGTGTTACTTCAATGGTCTCATCAAAATCAAAGAGCTCAACACATATCCAAGTTCGTCTATGAACGATGAAGAGAATACGCAGCCAGGCGCACAGCCAGACATGTCAGCAAATGAGGTAGCAAGATCTTATATTTATAGCCCTGACCCAATTTTAGAAGCATATTTTGTCAAAGCAGCTGAAATTGATAAAGAAGCCCAGCGTGAGTATTGGAAAAGGCAATACCCAGAGGCTGCTTTACCTTAGGATAAAGGTTTTGGCATGTTTCTGGTATATTCTTATGTGAAACGTATGTACATAGTTAACTTCAAAAACAATTCAGAGCCCACAATTAAGAGTCAACGCACTTGGGTGTAAAAGGCAATGTGCGCTCGAAACCAATTTATATGTAGTTAAACTTTGATGGAACTAGATGAAAACGCTATCGCTTTACTTATTTTGTTCCATAATACATGGCTTGATGCTCGACAATGCTAGACGGCTCCTCATCACAGTAGATCAGCAGAGAACACTTTTCAACTACATCGTATCGCTTCGGGACGTTGCAACAATAGGTGAAAAATGCCTCTATAACAAAAACAAGTGGCGAAAAGCTCCAATTGGTATAAGACAGATCACTATATTGATCAGCATAACATCTTTCAACACCATATTATAGCCATAGACAAGACAAGGTATCAATCGTTCATGCAAGCCTCTTCAGAAAATGCCGATACCAAATTAGATACGTTAAGTGAGCCTAGTGCACATCTAATCGAGGAGAATGTGGCTCTTCCAGAGGACATATTCAGCTCGTACTGGAGTTACTTGTTCCACGAAGTGCTTCACAATATAGTGATAATGATTATGTTCTAAGTTAACGTGTGTTTAGCCCTATTGTTTCTGTTTTTTCCTCATAACAAAGTTCATTTCTTTTATGTGCTTTCGTGGGTGGTTTCCGGTTTCATATTATTGGTTTCTTCTATTGTATTCGCGAAACCAATCAATGATCAAGATTTTAAGATTAACCTTCTGATCGAAGTCATTGCACGTAAACCAGCAGTAAAGGGAAAAGAATGGAGGACAATAACATACAAGATGAACCAGTATTTATTTGATGATGATTTATGGAACACTCCATATTACTTCTACCGTGATAAAGATTGCCGTCGCTACTTTCTGAGACTTATTAAGGGGAGAACCTTCAAGAAGCAAGAAGAATCGTCGACCAGCAATGTCACAGGCATACAATCCGATGAGGCAACTACTGGTACACCAACGGAGGCCACCGAATCTTTTACTTTTAGTGTCGGACTGGATCTTACAAAACTCCTCACCAAGGCAGCTGAAGTCGAACAACAAGCCCAGAATAATTACTGGCAAGAGCGGTATCCTGAAATAAATGCGATTGTTTAAAGGGGAGGGGAGGGTGGCTTCTTGTACGTCTTAACTAGCAGAGGGATTTACTAATTCTGATGTTATCATGAGGTATCAGGTTGGACATGATAGAAATATATATTTATGCGTTTGTATAAGATGTGGATATAGCACATCAAAACAGTACAGCAACACCGAGTTATTAATTTTCTTTAACGTAAATAGAGTTTCAGAACCATCATAGAAATTTACCTGTAACTGTTCTTTGCTGAGGTAAAAGGGTGGTTGCCGCTATTGCCAGATTGAATATACCTAACCCAATTCCCATTTACTCGAGAAAAAATATCATTATTCTGAAAGACATATTCCGTTTGTATCAGAGTTAGTGCCTCTACGAAGTTGCTCATTTAAAGATGGTAATGTTTTCGATCCCGATAATTGTCAGTACTGTGTATTCCCCCAATGCTAGCTGTGCTATCATTTCACTAGTGTTGGTTTTATACTGTTTAGTCACCTCGATAAATCTTGTAGATTTTATTTCTTTCAAACCGATCTCTCTGATCAAGATTTTGTAATGAAGTTCCCGATGGAAGTCATCACACGTAAGCCAGTTGGGAATGGATGGGGGGCTGTTTCGTATAGCATGAACCAATACCTATTTAAGGAGGAACCATAACCAAGAAGGTTCCAAAAGGTACAGATCCAATCTTGAAAGGGTATATGTCGAAAGCAGTATCCTGAAGCCGATCTCCTTTAAAACAGGAGCTTTGTAATTTATCCAGTAATTTTACATACAAAGAAGAATTAAAATAAGCAACTTTAAAGACATCTCAAACTGGTAATTGAGCGTGAAGTGGTTATTATTGTTGCATCTTTATTTTTGCATTTTCTCGGACAGTTAGCAATTGTCCAAGAAAGCTTCCAAAGAAAAGGAAGGATACCATTTTGTTAATAAAACAGCAATTGACACGAGAAAAACATACTCCAGCTAGTGTGAAGTTCCCGTCAAAAACTAAATATAACCGTAGAGAAGAAAAGGTATAAATTGGGCATGGAAGCCCCTTCAGAAATTACCGATTCCAAATCAGATACATCGAAGGGCCTAGATGCTCAATTAATCGAGAAAAATGTTGCTCTTCCTAAAGACATATTCCGTTCGTATCTGAGTTATTTGATCTATGATATGCTTCATTATAAACCGATAATGGTTCTGGGCGCGGTATCCGTGGGTTCAGTTTTATCGATCGTGTTTTTGCACGACAACATCGCTTGCGTTGTCATTTCCGCAGTACTGGCTGGTATTTCCTTGTTCGCTTTAATGATTCTAGGTGATGGTTATCTAAAGCCGGTCAGTCGTCGAGATTTCAGTGCTGAGCTTTTAGTAGAAGTCATCACACGTAAACCAGCGGTAGAAGGGAAAGAATGGAAGATTATCACATACAAAATGAACCAATATCTGTTTAATCATGGACAATGGCATACACCGTACTACTTTTACGGCGACGAAAATTGCTACCGTTATTTTCTAAGCCTTATTGAAGGAACCACTGCCAAGAAGCAAACACCCACATCAATTGGCTATTCTACAGGCACGCAGTTGAATTCATCGGTCACCGCTGAATCTGAAGATGCCATTGAGTCTGTTCCTCCTAGTCCCGGACTGAATTATCAAAACTTCCTCCTCAAGGCAGCGGAGATCGAACAACAAGCTCAAGAAAATTACTGGCGAAGGCGACATCCCAATATCGATGCGCTCCTTAAAAAGACGAAATAGCCTACTGACACTACCATACGTAAAGCGAACATAAACTAAAATATCATATATAATCAACACTAACTGGCCCGGAAACGGCCGAAGGAAGTGCCTGTTGTAACGAAAAGAAAAAAAAACCTCGAAAAGGGTCTGGTATTGTTAGCATAGAAATAACAATTCGAATAAAACAAGTAATCGTTTGGCCGATGTCACGTTCATTAGCTCGCAATGAAGTACCTTCCCGAAGAAATCTTCGATTTGTATTGGACCTATTTGCTTAACGAAGTGGTTCATTATCTACTAATTATAGTAATAGTAATAACAATCGTAGGGTTAGTTTTGTTAATGGTGCGTTTTCATGACAACAAACCTTGCGTCCTCGTTTTTGGGATATTACTTTTCCTCACCTCTTTCGCTTCAACAGTTCCTATAAGCATTTCCAGGGCGTATGTCGGTGATCGAGATTTTCAAGCAAGCTTTTAGTGGAAATCATCGCGCGTAAGCCAGCGGTAAAGGGAAAAGAATGGAGGACATCACATACAAGATGAATCAGTATTTACTTGATAACGGTTTATGTCACACTCCATATTACTTTTACCGTGATGAAGATTGCCATCGTTATTTTCTAAGCCTTAGTGAGGGGAGAACATTCAAGAAGCAAGACGAATCATCGATCAACGATGTTACGGACACACAACACACCGAATCCTTCACTTTTAGTCCCGGACCAAACTATCAAAAGTGTCTTTCCAAGGCAGCTGAGATCGAACATCAGTCCCAGAATAATCACCGTTTTAGAAAAAAGAGAGTATAGAATTATATATTTTTAAATACAAAACGTACGGAACGACAAACGCATCATTAGTGTCACCATCTTGGTCACGACCACAACCACGATTGTATAGTTCCAAAGCAAAAGGGCAAAGACAAAGCATGATTAAGAAGACTCCCCATGTAGCTTCTCTATGTGATCAGCGGCTAAAAAAAGCATCTGCATCAGCACTAGAGTCATCGCCCCGGAAGTCCGTGGTCTTCCCCGCGCACTTTCCATTTGCCCGGCAGGCCATATCAGCGGCAACCAGACCGCGCATATATATACAAGACACACACAACAACGCAAACGCACACAGTAAAAGATAAAAAAAAGGAAACCCACGACGACAGTAATCACATCCTTTTTTCCGTACACAATGCCAAACTTAAAGAGACTACCTGTTCCGCCACTACAGGACACCCTTAATCGCTACCTGGCACGCGTGGAACCACTGCAGGACGAGCGCCAAAACCGCCGTACGCGCCGCACCGTGCTCTCCGCAGAAAACCTGGACGCACTGAACACGCTGCACGAGCGGCTGCTAGAATACGACACACGGCTCGCTGCAAACAACCCAGAGTCCTCATACATCGAACAGTTCTGGTATGATGCATACCTGCTGTATGATGCAACCGTCGTTCTTAACGTCAACCCCTACTTCCAGCTGCAGGACGACCCAACCATCAAAGACACTCCAGAGACCGCGGCACAAGGCCCCTATGGCGCACACACAGTGCAAGTACGTCGTGCTGCACGACTCACCACTTCGATCCTCAAATTCATTCGCCAGATCCGCCATGGCACGCTCCGCGCGGACACCGTGCGCGGCAAAACACCCTTGTCGATGGACCAGTATGAGCGGCTATTCGGCTCCAGTAGAATCCCTCCGGGTCCCGGCGAGCCCTCTTGCCACTTGCAAACAGACGCCACATCACATCACGTGGTGGCAATGTATCGTGGTCAGTTCTACTGGTTCGACGTGTTGGACACGCGCAACGAGCCCATCTTTGCCACCCCAGAACAGCTGGAGTGGAACCTTTATTCGATCATCATGGACGCGGAATCCGCTGGAAGCGGATCCGCGCCCTTTGGTGTGTTCACTACAGAGTCGCGTCGTGTATGGTCCAACATCAGAGACTATCTGTTCCATGCCGAGGACTGTACCAACTGGCGCAATCTCAAGCTGATCGACTCCGCGTTGTTCGTGGTCTGTCTCGACGACGTGGCTTTTGCCGCGGACCAACAGGACGAGCTCACGCGTTCGATGCTGTGCGGGACTTCCAACATCAATCTCGATCCGCGCCAACACCAGCCACCATTGAACGTGCAAACGGGTACCTGTCTCAACCGCTGGTACGACAAGTTACAACTGATCGTGACCAAGAACGGTAAGGCGGGCATCAACTTCGAACACACCGGTGTAGATGGCCACACCGTGCTCCGGCTCGCTACAGACATCTACACAGATTCGATCTTGAGCTTCGCACGCGGCGTAACCAAGAACGTCGTCGACATCTTTAGCGACGACAACAACAACAACAACAACAACGATAACAAACTATCGTCCCTCGCTTCGGCGGCTCACTCCGCCAACTTGATCACTATCCCTCGTAAACTGGAATGGCGCACCGACAATTTTTTGCAATCTTCGTTGCACTTTGCCGAGACGCGCATCTCGGACTTGATCTCGCAATACGAGTTTGTCAATCTTGACTTCTCCAACTACGGTGCCTCCCACATCAAGACACTGTTCAAATGCTCCCCAGACGCCTTCGTGCAGCAAGTGTTCCAAGTCGCGTATTTCGCGCTTTACGGCCGCTTTGAGACCGTATACGAGCCCGCCATGACCAAAGCGTTCCAAAACGGCCGTACAGAGGCAATCCGCTCTGTCACAGAGCAATCCAAGCTCTTTGTCAAGTCGCTGCTGGACCAGGATGCCTCGGACGCCTCCAAAATTCAGCTCTTACACGACGCCTGCACGGCGCACTCGCAAATCACCAGGGAGTGCTCGCAGGGTCTGGGCCAGGATCGTCACTTGTATGCGCTTTACTGTATCTGGAATCAGTGGTACAAGGACAAGGCGGACCTCCCACCCATCTTCCAGGACAAATCCTGGACTACCATGCAGAACAACGTCTTAAGTACCTCCAACTGCGGTAACCCCTGCCTCAAAAGTTTCGGGTTCGGACCCGTCACCGCCAACGGCTTCGGCATCGGCTACATCATCAGAGACCACTCCATCTCCGTGGTCGTGTCTTCAAGGCATCGCCAGACGGCTCGGTTTGCCTCGCTCATGGAAAAGTCGCTGCTTGAGATCGACCGGATCTTCAAGCGCCAACAAGCCCGCGCAGCAAAACCTGTTGCCAGGGCCACGGCTGGTGCCAACACCAAATCGGAAGACATGAAGTACTTGTTGTCCGGCTATGATTACTTTGATGTGAGCGTCTCGGGTTGATTTTATGGTGCATTTTGCGTATCGGTTAAAATACTACTATTACTACTATTACTACTATTTTTTTTACTACTATTAAATACTATTCATATACTAAAAAAAAAAGCGGAAAAATCTTTAGAAGAGACTAGCATTGGCTATTATAAACACAGCGACTGTAATTTAGCCTCACCTATCGTTTGCATTCTCTTTCGCTCGCCGAGCGAACGTGTACCAAAAAAGGAAAGGGAAAAAAAAGAAATAAAAGGAAAAGGAAACTCAAAACTTGAATAAATAGAAGCAATCAAACTAAACTTAACTAAACTAAAAAAAATAAATAAATAAATAAATAAATAAACATCAAAGTACGCCCCTCGCCGCTCCACGCACTATGGAACAACCCGATCTATCATCCGTGGTCATAAGCAAGCCGCTGCTGAAGTTGAAACTTCTCGACGCCCTACGCCAGGGAAGTTTCGCAAACTTGAAAGATCTCCTACAGAAACAATTCCAGCCGCTAGACGACCCAAACGTCCAACAAGTGCTCCATCTCATGCTCCACTACGCCGTGCAGGTTGCCCCCATGGCAGTGATAAAGGATATCGTCCACCATTGGATCACCGCCACCGGTGCCACTTTTTTAAACATCCATCTTGATCTAAACGAACAGGACTCCAACGGCAACACCCCATTGCACATCGCCGCCTACCAGTCCCGCGGTGACATAGTAGCTTTCCTCTTGGACCAGGCCACCATCAACGACTGCGTGCTCAACCACTCTCACTTACAGGCCATCGAAATGTGCAAGAACCTAAACATCGCGCAGATGATGCAGGTGAAACGCTCCACATACGTCGCGGAGACCGCCCAGGAATTCAGAACAGCCTTTAACAACAGGGACTTCGGCCACCTAGAATCCATCCTCTCCAGCCCTCGAAACGCAGAACTGCTCGACATCAACGGCATGGACCCAGAGACCGGCGATACCGTCCTGCACGAATTCGTTAAGAAAAGAGACGTCATCATGTGCCGCTGGCTGCTTGAACACGGCGCAGACCCCTTCAAGAGAGACCGGAAGGGAAAACTGCCCATCGAACTCGTCAGGAAAGTCAACGAAAACGACACCGCCACAAACACCAAGATCGCTATCGATATCGAACTGAAAAAACTATTGGAGAGGGCCACCAGGGAACAAAGCGTCATCGACGTCACAAACAACAACTTGCACGAGGCCCCTACTTACAAGGGCTACTTGAAAAAATGGACCAACTTCGCTCAAGGCTACAAACTGCGTTGGTTCATCCTTAGTAGCGATGGCAAACTGTCGTACTACATCGATCAGGCTGACACTAAGAACGCGTGTAGGGGCTCATTGAATATGTCTTCGTGCTCCTTGCATTTGGATTCGTCTGAAAAATTGAAGTTCGAAATTATCGGCGGTAACAACGGCGTCATCAGGTGGCATTTAAAGGGGAACCATCCTATCGAGACAAACAGGTGGGTCTGGGCCATCCAGGGCGCCATAAGATACGCAAAGGACAGAGAGATTCTGCTGCACAATGGCAGCTACTCGCCATCTTTGGCCTTAAGCCATGGCTTGTCACCCAAAATGTCCAATAAAGAAAACTTGCATGCAACTTCAAAACGGTTAACCAAGAGCCCGTACCTGTCTAAATCCACACTGACACAAAACGTTCAAGGGGGTGTCGATGATAACGATAATGACGATGACAATGCTGACAACAACAACAATAATAATAATGATAATGATGACGATGATGATGATGATGATGAAAATAGACCCCTCATAGAACCATTGCCGCTGATTTCATCTAGAAGCCAAAGCTTAAGCGAGATCGCTTCCGGTTCACACTCTAGGAAGTCCGCAGTTTCGTCTACGAGGGCCGGTATACCATCGGATGACGAGCGTTACTCTGACGACGATTCTGATGACGACGGTAATTCCTCTTACACAGTGGAGAACGGCGGTGAAGGTGATGGCGATGAAGATCTGAACGCCATTTATGGTCCGTACATTCAAAAACTACATATGCTACAAAGATCTATTTCCATTGAGTTGGCATCGTTGAACGAACTACTGCAAGATAAACAACAACACGATGAATACTGGAACACGGTAAATACTTCTATTGAAACCGTCAGCGAATATTTCGACAAATTAAATCGTTTGACCTCTCAAAGGGAAAAGAGAATGATTGCCCAAATGACCAAGCAGCGTGATGTTAACAATGTTTGGATCCAATCCGTGAAAGATCTGGAAATGGAATTGGTTGACAAAGACGAAAAATTGGTTGCCTTGGATAAAGAACGGAAGAATCTGAAAAAAATGCTGCAAAAAAAATTGAACAATCAACCACCTGTTGAAACGGAGGCCAACGAAGATTCTGATGATGCGAACTCAATGATAAAAGGATCTCAAGAGTCAACAAATACCCTTGAGGAAATCGTAAAATTTATCGAGAACACAAAGGAAAGTGATGAGGATTCAGACGCGGACGAGTTCTTCGACGCAGAAGAAGCAGCCTCCGAAGAAAAGGCCAATGATTCGGAAAACTTACCCACAGATAAAAAGACCCCAGCTGATGAGACACCACAAGAAGAAGCCACAGAAGACGAGAGCCTTCTTGTGATCAGTTCCCCACAGGTAGAAAAGAAGAACCAACTATTAAAAGAGGAATCGTTTGTCGGGTATGAAGATCCAGTGAGAACCAGACTGGCTTTGGACGAAGATAACCGTCCCAAGATTGGTCTTTGGTCCGTTTTAAAGTCTATGGTCGGTCAAGACCTAACGAAATTGACTCTACCAGTATCGTTCAATGAACCAACATCCCTACTACAGAGAGTTTCCGAGGATATCGAATATTCTCATATCCTTGATCAAGCTGCCACTTTTGAAGACTCATCTTTAAGAATGCTATATGTAGCTGCCTTCACTGCGTCAATGTACGCATCTACAACTAACAGGGTCTCTAAACCATTTAATCCCTTACTCGGTGAAACTTTTGAATATGCCAGGCCTGATGGCCAATATCGATTCTTCACCGAACAAGTTTCTCACCACCCACCTATCTCTGCTACTTGGACAGAATCACCTAAATGGGATTTCTACGGTGAATGCAATGTTGATTCGTCATTCAATGGACGCACATTTGCTGTACAGCATTTGGGATTGTGGTACATTACTATTCGTCCCGATCATAATAGAGGTGTTTCCGAGGAAACTTACTCCTGGAAAAAACCAAATAACACTGTTATCGGTATTTTAATGGGGAAACCACAAGTTGACAACAGCGGGGACGTCAAAGTCACAAACCATACCACGGGCGATTATTGTATGTTACATTATAAAGCCCATGGTTGGACCTCAGCCGGTGCATATGAAGTTAGAGGTGAAGTATTTAATAAAAATGATGAAAAATTATGGGTTCTTGGTGGACATTGGAATGATTCCATCTACGGGAAAAAAGTGACTGCCATAGGTGGGGAATTGACCTTGGACAGAATAAAGACGGCAAATTCTGCCACAGGAGGACCAAAATTAGATGGGTCTAAGTTTTTAATATGGAAAGCGAACGAAAGGCCTTCAGTGCCATTTAATCTAACATCATTTGCATTGACTTTGAATTCTTTACCACCTCACTTGGTGCCATATTTAGCGCCCACGGATAGTCGTCTAAGGCCTGATCAAAGAGCTATGGAAAACGGTGAATACGATAAAGCTGCCGAGGAAAAGCATCGTGTTGAAGTCAAGCAAAGGGCAGCAAAAAAAGAAAGGGAACAAAGGGGAGAGGAATACAGACCAAAATGGTTTGTTCAAGAGGAACACCCCGTTACCAAGAGTCTATACTGGAAATTCAATGGTGAGTACTGGACCAAAAGAAAAAATCATGACTTTAAAGATTGTGCTGATATTTTCTAAGTTGTACATGTAGTCGCAACAACACTCAATCATGTGCGTCCATTGAAAATGCCGGTACAGCGAAATAAAAGGGGATAGGACCTATTTAATTATATAGTATGACTTATTTATAATTTCTAGAGGCATCAATATATCATATTTCACAGGCTGCGGTTCATGCTCTGTGATTCACAGGCCTTTTTTTTAAAAAAATAAAGATTAACTAAATATGATAGAAACATATTAATTAGGAGCGGTGATTAAAATTGAAGCCGCGTCTTTCATAAATGTTCACCAACCAAAATGTATTATTGTAACAAGGAATCCCTATCGATCCAAAGTTGATCCCAAACAAATCAAGTGTTAGCAGAAATCGAGATACCACCGATTAAAGGAGGCGGGAAGGGTTTTAAAAGGAAATTTATACTTAATTTACCATTGTAGGAAACCGCAGAATTAGTAAAGAAAAATTAAGATTATGGCTTGCTACATTCATAACAGTTGACCTTTCTATTATCATAGTATATTAAGTTCAGGAAGGAAAGAAAATTTTCAGTATACCTCCAACATGAGTTTTTGTTTATAAACGCCCCATTATTCTGGGATATAGACTAAACTTTAAATATTCAGTCATATGTAAAAATTCCCAACACTTAAAACACAATTTGCTAAAATGGTCGATCTTAGTTAAGATTCTATTCGAATTTAAAATCATCTTTTGAAAAATAAATTTGATGTCAGTAAAGACATGAAGTAAATATTTTTTTGAGTAAGTTAGTTGTCACAGTTTAGCAAAAAATTTAGTGCTTTCCTGCGTAGTTCACGACGGGCCTCAAACTATGGAAACGTCGATAAGCAATTCACTGTCCTTTCTAGCCAGAAGAATAAGAATTAATGAAACCTACTAATTTAAGTAAACTATATAACTTAGGGATCATACTCCCATAATTGACATGGGTTGAAAACTCACGATTCAAATGTTTTTAGAACCCCTTGCTCATTCAGTCACGGTGCCGAAAGAACATATGAAGCTATACTTTGCAGCGGAAAAGATAATATCCGTTATCCCCAGCCATAACTCTTAATAAATAAACCAATTTCTAAATCGTTATGTTTTTCGTAAACACTACGAAACTAAATATCAAACCGAAAAGTCTTTGTTGATAAAAATATAAATACGGTATCTTATCCCGATAATTCTATTTGCAAACGCTGTCTTCAGTCACATCTGAAATGCCAGGTGATTAAACGACTCAGTACCACACATGTTCCGTAACATTTGGCCCTTCGTATACGGAATATTGGACGATGGGAAGAAAAAACATCTCTATAATCCACTTTTGTTAGTAAAAGAGTGCATGCACCTCTACTCCCTGTCAACCAACGACCTTGATTGTGAGAAAAATCAAGGTAAGGAGAACAACTCGAAGCAATTGTTCGTTACGACATATTACTCAAACCAGTTTACCTGCGACTACAGGTGAGTATGCATCTTTTAGGAGCGCAACCATACCCAAAATTGTTTTCCGAAACTAATCTGTAAAGTATGCGTGGAAAAAATAGTTTACCACCGCAATTTCTGGCAAGGTTGAAATATTACAGAAACGAAAGCATTCTACTTAATCATGCTTTCTACGAATCAAGGCAATGTTCCTCCCAGCCCTCGGCTCTTTCTTGTTCCGGAAAGGATCTTCAAATCCGCTTCCATTCAAGCAACCTTTGCTACGGCTTCTTCTGACATAATTGGTTTTTCTGCGAACGCTTCTAAACGCCAAAAAGTTTATTTTTTTTGGAAAGTTTATTTTTAAATAAAGTTCGGAAGAATTTTTTTTTCTGCAGATTTTCATGCAGCATCGAACTCCTAGACGCCATCAGATTATTTGTCATCGCATCCCAAATTCCTTTTTCTCTTTTATTTCAAACATACCGATAAAGGTAAGCTGCAACACCACGAACAATCTACGTATGATGATGCAGTAGGAGTAATCATGCTCCCCTTAAATTCGTAAAACTCTTCTGATTAATCTTCTACCCGCGTTTGAAAGTTCGCAGGTTCTATTCTTCTTCGCTTCCTTTATTTCGAAAAAGGTAAATACCAATTATGTGAATTAGATATTGGATCAGATATTAGGAGTAATGCATATGCATAATTAAAAACTACGTCAAAAAAGAAGGATGTATCAAATACGTTCGGTAGGATCGTTCAGCTGTACTGCAAAGTTTTGACTCTGCTCGGAACATTATGCTTGCTTTCCTATTTATTCTGGTTTTGACTTGTTGAGTCCGAAAAATCGTTCCCAGGTAGAGTAGAAAATATCTAATTAGAGCTTTTCCAACAAAAAAGGTAAATAAACTTGACAGCAGGAAAAACTCACCGAACTCAGTTTTCTACCACTATTCCATCCCGCCTTTTATCAAACACTCGAGCGTTGCGTAAAGGTTTACCAAAAAAAAGCATGGCTCTTATTATGAGAGCAAATATTCTCTTGAAAGCTCTTTAATCTTAGTCATATGATCGAGGGATATTAGGCCAAAATAATGAATCTTCATCATTATGTATTATTGACAGTAATAACCTTTGTGACGCTGCTTAGAGTGACCTTAAGAAATACGCAAACGTGTCTTCCTGCAGGTCAAAGGAAGCAGGGACGAATACCAATTTTTATCCGTACTCGTTAAAAGATTCATCCACGTAATCAGATCTAGCATACGAAAACAATAAACACGCTAAAAAGAAAAAAACTTCGCAACCTCTATGACATCTCCTAACTTTACAGTCAGTAGCGTCAAGCCATCAGATTAATAATTTCCAAAAAAGCGCTGCGTTGTGCGATGAACTTCCAATCAGTGTTACATTGCCGGATTGTAGTGCTGTTATGATGGCTTTGGGATAATGTTTCGTTTTTTCGATGATGGTTCAAACTGGGTCTATTAGGTTGTTCCAGCCCGTCCGAAATATACTGTTTCAGGAATAATGAACTACAACGATCTTACCTATGAATCAGCTCGTTCATCAACACATGCTCCGAGACATCCATTATCACCAAGATCTAATGGATTACCAACTAATCAGGCTGGCAAGACCATAGCCGGTGTCGGCCTCATCAAGCGCACTAGCTGCTGTCATTATCTCTACATTGTCTTCTATTACATTCACCACTCCCTTGTACCTCAGCAATAAAACGTCCTTTAGGTCGTTCCACAGCTAGCCTGAGGCTCAGTAAATGATAACGCCTTCATTCTCCAGTAAGGCTAGTTCCGCTCTTTTTGAGTCATATATAACTTCATTTGGGAAAAATACCAATTCTAACACAAAATTCGTTACAAAACAATAAACGTAATACGAAAAGATCGCCTACCAATAAAATTGTAAAAGGAAGAGTACCTTCCCATTTCTTTTCCGAAACAAAAGTGTTATAGCGGACTGTTTCTGACTTAATTATATAACAATCATATATTATGGATCGACAATCCCTCCTAATTAAAAGTACATACGATCAAATGTTAAATGGGGATAAATGAGTAGGATTAGGCAAGGGTTTACCAAGTGATCAACACTACTAATAGACACATCTTTATCCTAGTATCTAAATGGATAATGTGAAAAAGAATATATATTCGATTATTGGTAATCCTGTTTTGCTAATTCCTAGCTGAAGAATCAAAATAAAACATCTGCATTCTTGGGAGATACAGCTATCCAGGGCTTCGGATATCGAACGAAACCACTACTTGTACAATCCAGTAAATAGGCAGATGTTTATTCCAGGCTTATATCATTGTCCCGTCGCAGGTTATGGATATGGCTACAAAAGTGAATAGCTACTAAGAAAACACAGTTTCAAGAATAGTTGTGGAAAATAGGATCAGTCGTGCATAAAGCCCAGTTTTGTCAAGGGCTAAAATTTCCGTTTGATTAAGCCCGACATTTCCATGCGGTATGAACAAGGATATCCTATGAAAAATGGGGTTACAATTGGGTAATACACCAATCGTAAACTGCCATTGTACGACCTGTACCAGGCCGTACTTATGATGTTATATCATAGCGGCTTTTTCATGAATTTTTTGATGAAGCTTACATCCTTTTACCACATCAAGGGAAGATCCTAGCGGTGCTTTTTGACTTTTTGCGTTTGCAAGGACTTAAGTTCTTTTTTTGCGAAGAGAACTTGATCTTGAGGGTAATTTGGTGTAAGATCTAATAGGAAGACGCATGCTATGTCTGAAAGGAATCATGCCATCATTTCGACCTGATCCCCAGCAATGGACTCCGTAAGTAATTACAGAAATTATGGCTCGTAAAACTTCTTTTTTTTATGTTCCTGGCAATCCTCGATATCCTCTCCAACCAAAACTATTGAATCCGCTTCTGACCTTTTTAAATACCTGACATTTTTTTTTCTTCTTCACCTTTTCTGCTTTTTTTGTCGTGCCGTAGATTCTTTGTAAATTGAAGAAAATTCAGTAGTCTGGTTACAGCAATAAAAAGCTGCAACCAGGTCAACAACATACATCCTAGGTGGCCTCGGTACTTCTCAAAATCTAACTTCTATTATCTTATTTGAATTCATGTTCACTCTGCGTCCCTACCTGTACATCATTGCCAACCGACACATTAAGGTATCACAAAAGAATTCCGCAATATGCTAAGATTTTGGCCAACATGAGTATTATACTGTTTTTCTCATTTTTTTCTCATGATAAAAAAATACAGGACATTTTCTGCTTCTAGCGCTACTTTGCTGTAGTAGTAACTTATCAAGCTCTTTTTCCCTTCTGAAATACAGCCAAGTGGACGGCATCTTTCGTGCAGAGATCTAGAAAGAATTACGTGACTTCGTCTATAGCGGCCTCTTCCACTGGCTTTGACTTATTATCAAGTGGATCCTTTGTTTTGTACGAATTGCTGTTCATTCCAGCAAGTATCAATGAGATCTTTGTAACTTTACCGTTCCACCACTAGCATGTTGCCAATAGCAACAACTTTTCTGCTGATAAGTCATTTTGCTTAACTATTTTCGCCTTAAACCCGCAGAACGATTCCAAGCTAACTCTATTGAGGGCTCTTAGTCACAACTGTTACAGAACCACTCTATGGTAACATCTTAATTCTCGAAATTTTGAATGTGCTCTTTTCTCTATTACAGTTGCGTTTGCAAAGACCGGACAACGTTTGGTCGTATCACAATTTTCTTGGAAGTCACACTTCAGAGAAATCTGAAGATTATCCAATAGGTATCAACACCTAAAACCCAAAAAAAAGTTTAAGTCCTGCCGATAAATTAAGAAAAGAACTAGAAATAATAGCGAAAAAAGCTCCATAACCTGTATTTTATGCAAGATCAGCAACATTCAAACCATAAGGCTGGCATAATCAATTTTAATTGAGAATTCACTTAGATTTACAAACTTTTCTATGGGATGTGGATTCTCCAGCCAACAAAGACATGCAGAAAATATTTGCTTTGTTTAATCGGTTTATACAAGCAACCGAAAACAATTACATTTCCTTAAGTAATTTAGTGCAGTTTAAATCGCCATTACGAGGCGTCCATCACCAATCCACTGTTTGTTTCTTCCGGCTCGATGAATAAAGATCATCAATACCTAATTTCAATAAATAATAGGGAATACGCATCGCTCATCACTCATAATTGGCATCATTTGTATGGTTGATACACCGGTCGAAATTTTTTGTGTATATCCTAGTTGTCGAGCCGTGATACCGGCTCGATAAATGCAGCATTTACAATGAAAGAAGATTATGGCCCTGCAGGACAAGCCTACTGATCAAATTGAACACTTAAGCAGATAAGTAAATAACCGAATTGTTTAGCTATTGATGGGTTCCCTTTAGATAACGTTGCTCATTTAACTGGGTCTATTCACTAATTGATTAGCAAGAGGTCTTTCATTGCAAAACCTAGCTTGAAGGCTTTGTTTATCATCCAGCTGTAGAGGTCAACTAATTGCAAGGCGGGATCCTCCATATATTTTCCTAATCGCCGGCCTTTCGTATACGGAGTACTGAACAATCGGAAGAAAAAGGCTCGTCGTGTTCCAATTTTGTGATTTAGGAATGTAGGCACCCCCACCTCCCCATCAGTGACATCAATAGTAAAAATTGCAACGAAAAAGAACATCCCGACACAAGAGATCATTTAAAAAATCCTCACCATAGGTGCCAAATTCGTTCATAACTACAGATGAGAATACGTAATGACAAAAGGGCCCAACTGAAATTTATACTATAGTCCAGTCACGAAGTTATTTGACCATTTTAGTGTAAAAAAATGTACTTGTGATTAATTTAGTCCCTTCACCACCCTACTGGATGAGAAAACGCCCGAAATAGGATTTTTTTTTTGGCTTGCAATTACTCCCAAGGTTGACATAATACACGAGAAAGAACTTTTCATTCATTTACGCTTTCTACGAATCAAGGCAAAGTTCCTCCCAGCCCTCGGCTCCTTCTTGTTCTGGAAAGGATCTTCAAATCCGCTTCCATTCAAGCAACCTTTGCTACGGCTTCTTCTGACATAATTGGTTTTTCTGCGCGTACTTCTGCCCCTCAAAAAAAGTTATTTTCCGGAAAGCTTATTTTGAATTAAAGTTCGGAAGAATTTTTTTTTCTGCAGATTTTCATGCAGCATCGAACTTCTAAATTCTCACGAGATTTTTTGACGTTGCTTTCCTTCCTCCCTTTTTCCACGCACTACGTCACTACAAGTAATCCGCTTTAGGCGGAGCAAAAACATGCTCCTTTTAGCTCGTACCGATAATTTTATTATTTGTCAAATCTGGCACTTGAAAATCTGCTTTCACTTTTTCTTCGTGGTTTCTTCGTGGTTTCTTCGAGAGTTTTGTTTAAGCCCGTTTTATGGATGCATGAGAAGAAAGAAAAGGTTTGCTACAACCATCTCAGGCCTCTTAAAGGATAGTTCGAAGCGCGTCTGACCGTCTTTGAGTTACCAGGCTTGGTTTTCAATTTTTTTTTTAGCTCATTGAGATATGATTTCCCGTTCCTAGATATTATGAGGGAATTTTATATACTACATTGAATTTCACCGCGAATTCCAGGAGAATGGGCAAAAGAGGGCTTGTTGGCGTGTGAGGAGGCCGCAGCTGAAAATTTTCGCCGAGAACAGTTTCTTATGAGACATCCTAATACTTTTACACTTTTTACCAAGCAGTCGCCGGTAGCAAAGCATAGGTTAGTGGTAGCGATGTTGGAATAAAAAACTATACCACAGGTGATTATTTAGTAGCAAAGCGAGGTCCATGTTTTCTTCAAAGGTAGGAAAGTGACTTTGGGACAGCTCATATGGAATAGAGGCGACAGATTTTCAATGAGAGGGCCAAATTAGACAGGTCTAAGTTTTTGATCTAATAGGCGAATGAAATGCCTTCAGTAGCATTCAATTTAGCATCCTTTTCGTTGACTTTTAATGTTTTACCGCCCCAATCATTGCCATAATTAGCACCCATGGATGGTCGTTTAAGGCCTGAAGAACTATGAAGCATTGTGAATGCAATAAAAAATTGCCTAGGAAAAGCAGCGTGTTGAAGTAAAGCAAAGAACAGCCAAAAAAACAAAAAGAATAAATGTGAGAGAAATACAGACCAGAATGGTTTGTCCAAGAGTCCATACTATAAACCCGATGGTGAATTTTGGACTAGAAAAACAATGGTTTCGAAGATTGTGGTCGTATTTTCTGAGCTCAACATATGTTCGCAAAAACACCTACTCATTGATGTTTACCAAGAACGCGAGTACAGTCATATATAGATATATTAAAGTTGAGATATTCTGGATCGGAAGTACGATATTTCATTTCCTAGATCGCAAAAATTTATATGTTTGGAGCTTTTTGAAAGAAAAAGTGCCCAGCATCCTGCATGAAGTTTGATTACTTTGGCTGGTCCTATTCCAGGGACTTTTTTTCCGAAATTATTCGTATTCTGTTAATAAATATTTGGATCTCAATTTTTACTTTCTTGGTAACGTTTATTCTTCCCCTAAATATTAAGTTATTTGGTGAAATATTATACTGAAAATGTGCTGCAACTTTACCTAGACCAACCTTAACATAAACGTTACGATATAAAATGAACAGTTGTTTTAGGATTCCATTGTTGAATGTGATACGTAACTCTAGGCCATATCTGATTTAGTATTTTTTATAAGAAGTCTTGCTACAGCATGTTTTACGTTTGCATAAAAATAAAAGAAAAACTGCCTTATGAAACACTGGTTAAGAAAAGAAAATAGAGTGGTTGCATACTCCAAAATCAACTACTCTTACTATGTTTATTCGATGAGGAGCAGATCTCAAAGATAATCAGACTTGTTGTTGAAGTAAGTCTTCCATTGAAATCACGCTAATTATCAAGCAATATGGTGGATTAAACGACTCTGACGGGACCGTATTACTTGATGAAAAGTTGTATACAATATTGAATAACAGCATAATGCTGTATGATGTTGAACGGAAGATTGTATAAAGGCTCTTCTTTTCTAAAATCATGAAAAACGAACCCTTTAAAGTAATTTTGTAGCGAAATTTAACCTCACGAGTTCATGATCATAACTCGTTATCATTTTTGTAATACAGAATCAGTCTCTATAGAGCCTCATGAGAAGATAGAGGACCCAAAATAATTCTCCCTTCAAACATTATCCAATAAGTGTCGGGAAGTGAAGCAGCACAACATTAAAACTCTATTGAATATAAACAGGATCCATGACGTGTCGTTTACAAAGCGCTAAAAGCTTCTGAACCAACTATTCCCTAAATTTCGAAGGGTCTATCAAATATTCTCTTCTAATTTGCCAACAGGAACCTCCATAAAATAACACAGAAAAACATTTGTTTAATCTATTTTATAAGGCATATCGCAAGCTAAAGTGAATCTGAATATTGCTTCTCTCTTCAGTATTATTGTACCATATTACATATCGAATAATTCGTACTTGTTTATGTTGCTCCTTGTACTACGATAAATTTTTAATGAAATTGGAACAATTTATAGTATATCTTGATCACAGCAACAGGGCTGGTGCAAAAGATTCACTGTTTGAGTACCAATTTGTATGATCAACTCAGACCATTTTAGGGACCAGTATTCAATCTGAACAGCTACCAATCCTCACAGATTGTTTCAAGATTTCTGTATATTTGCCTTCATGACCCACCGGTCCTCTTCCCCTTAGTGCTCAACGATGGGTAGTTTCTGAAGAATCCAACAGCATAGTTGAGTTCCGATTCTCTCCTTGGTAGTTTTTTCCTGGTGATTTTGGATCCACAATAAAAATGTTTCGTATATTCTATGGTAAAGTTGTTATTGTTGTAAGTATTTCTGCTTCCTCTTGCGACAATTCCGCTCCCACTTATAACGTCCTGAGGTGGATTGGTCATCCTTACGAAAATACCCAGATAGAAATGAAGTAGTTGCGTGATCATTTACTGCATCTTTTGCACTTTTTAATCAATCCTGACGTGGATATCTTGTTTTGCTTGAACCACTGCAAGTATTTCTAGTATAAATCACCATATCAACCATCGTTTTCCATCAACGCAACTTTTAGTGTATTGTCTACAACATCGGATTTCCCTCTGGTAAGTCACCTAATCTGGAATCTCTATTTAAAGAATCCACAGAGACATACGTTTGAAAGATATGAAAGAGTTCATTGAAAAGTCTAGCATCACAACTGACATTAAAATACTTAAATATGAGCCAAAATTTTTGGCTTTTATTTTCAATGCAATCATTATCTGCCTATACAGGAAACGCTTTATTTGGCTTAATAATGTGATTATGTCTTCTGAAGTTGGCAATAAAAGAAACTAAGAAGAGCCACTAAACTTATTTTATAATATGGGAAACACGGAAAATACCCCAAAGCTCTGGTACAAGAACCTAAAAAATAGAAAAAAGAAAGAGGCGAGGATCGGTACATCTAATCCACGTGCCCTAGACATTGCTCACCGTATGTTAATAGCTTATCAGAATTACAAGTCATCACTTGTATGAACATCCTCTATTAGTGAATACGAAAGAGCAGAGGTTAGCTCTGTTTTAACCAATTTTGTACAAGTAGTTGAAAAATGGCGTCCTACGGTAAACAGGTCGAATCAAAGTCAGGTCTCAAAACAGAAGGTAAAAGATTATTGAACAAAAGACCACTAAAAGGCTATGGTATGTCCAATAAGGTGCAAAATAGACATTGCACTCGCTAGTCGTCAGTGGGATTATATTTTATTAATTCCTTATCTCGTTGAATGGCACTAGTCGATCGACGAAAAAAAAAGGATCAAACAGATTAGCCCAGATTTCCTCAAGTGATTTGAGTTTCCAAAGAAAATCCACACCAATAGCCGAATATTCAAGATGTTGTAAGTTTAAAATCTTTAGTATCTTTTCCCGATTCTGTCCTTCATAATGAACTTGGATATCAAGAGTGATAAAACTCATATGGCCTCTATTGAAGAGTTAAAAATATAGGCACATGCCACTTGTGTACATTGCACTTACTACTCAACGATTTCACAACTCGGCATAATACGCGAAAAGCAAAAAACGTTTAATTAGGTAAGTCTCATTACCCAAACACTAGTTTGTTTGACGTTACTGATAAAGATGAGAGAATCGCAGTAGAATAATCTTTCATTCACAAACGACTGAGGTGTTATGCTAGCCAATTTCAGGCTTTTTGTTTTATGCAAGAGAACACTCGACTCGATTTCCAGTTAAGTGCGTCACTTTTCCTACGGTGGCTTCGCACATGAATGTTTTCCGACATATGATACTTATCACCGAAAAACCTTATTTTACGGAAAAACCTTATTTACATTAAAGTTTGAAAAATTTCTTCTTTTTCCCTAATAAGGTGGAGCTTTTGACTTCCAGAATGCTCTCACAAAATTATCCTACATGTGCATATGACTTAATTTTCAGTGCCTCCGATAGAAAGGTATTATGACACTACAGTGACCGCTTATCGTGTCTGAAAGGAGGTAGACAGACCTTTCGTCAGTTCGTTGTCGGCTTTCAAATCAGATGAATTAGTGCTAGTTTTTCTCTTTCGTTCGTTGTTCTCATAAGAATTATGCCTGCAGCAATTTTAGAAGTGCGCAAAAAGGGTAAAGAGTTGCGCTACTGTGATATTGTAGAACTTTCTACGAGTACTCGGAGTACGCATGAAATGTTGGTGGATGCTAAATATGGCAGCAATCTTTTTCACCTTATTATCGGGCTTGCTAGAACCTGAAATTTCCTCAAGGCACACGAAAATAAATGAATTATTAATATCAACAACACAGTTGTAGGAGTCACCCACTTGAAATAGATTTGCCAGTACGTCTAAATATCCTCGGTAGGGGTCTATTGAGGGGGGTTATTCCTGCTTGACGTGCACCGTAGGGTCATTTTATTATTAGAGGCCAACTAGTTGAGCAAATATTCATTCAAAAACGATGATATCAAAAATTTTCGAGCTTATAAAAAGGACAGTGTTGCTTTTACTTTTTGATCGTAACCTTCCTCCAAGTTTCGATTTACATCTCTTGTGAGCAGTAAACAAAATATCCAAAAAATGCCAGTGCCTCATCATTATATGTTTTTGGCGGTTTTTGCATTCCTGGCACTAATTAAGGTAGCTTCAGGAGCCACAGAGGCGTGCTTACCAGCAGGTCAGAGGAAAAATGGGATGAATGTTAATTTTTACCAGTATTCACTAAAGGATTCCTCTACTTATTCTAATGCAGCATATATGGCTTATCAATATGCCTCGAAAACGAAACTAGGTTCTGTTGGGGGCCAAACGGATATTTCGATTGATTATAATATTCCTTGTGTTAGTTCATCAGGCACTGTTGCCTGTCCCCAAGAAGATTCGTATGGAAATTGGGGGTGCAAAGGCTATGGAGCTTGTTCTAATAGTCAGGGAGTTGCATACTGGAGTACAGATCTTTTCGGTTTCTATACCACTCCTACAAACGTAACTCTAGAAATGACAGGTTACTTTTATCCACCACAGACAGGTACTTACACATTCAAGTTTGCTACGGTTGACGACTCTGCAATTCTGTCAGTAGGTGGTGCTACCGCGTTCGAATGTTGTGCTCAACAACAACCACCTATCACATCAACTAATTTTACGATTAACGGTATCAAACCATGGGGTGGAAGTTTGCCACCTAATATCGAAGGGACAGTCTATATGTACGCTGGCTACTATTATCCGATGAAGGTTGTTTACTCGAACGCTGTTTCTTGGGGTACACTTCCAATTAGTGTGACACTTCCAGATGGTACCACTGTAAGTGATGACTTCGAAGGGTATGTCTATTCTTTTGACGATGACCTAGATCAATCTAACTGTACTGTCCCTGATCCTTCAAAGCATACTACTAGCATAATTACTACCACCACTGAACCATGGACTGGTACTTTCACTTCTACTTCTACTGAAATGACCACTGTCACTGGTACTAACGGTGTTCCAACTGACGAAACCGTCATTGTTATCAGAACCCCAACCAGTGAAGGTTTGATTACTACCACCACTGAACCATGGACTGGTACTTTCACTTCTACTTCTACTGAAATGACCACTGTCACTGGTACTAACGGTGTTCCAACTGACGAAACCGTCATTGTTATCAGAACCCCAACCAGTGAAGGTTTGATTACTACCACCACTGAACCATGGACTGGTACTTTCACTTCTACTTCTACTGAAATGACCACTGTCACTGGTACTAACGGTGTTCCAACTGACGAAACCGTCATTGTTATCAGAACCCCAACCAGTGAAGGTTTGATTACTACCACCACTGAACCATGGACTGGTACTTTCACTTCTACTTCTACTGAAATGACCACTGTCACTGGTACTAACGGTGTTCCAACTGACGAAACCGTCATTGTTATCAGAACCCCAACCAGTGAAGGTTTGATTACTACCACCACTGAACCATGGACTGGTACTTTCACTTCTACTTCTACTGAAATGACCACTGTCACTGGTACTAATGGTGTTCCAACTGACGAAACTGTCATTGTTATCAGAACCCCAACCAGTGAAGGTCTAATCAGCACCACCACTGAACCATGGACTGGTACTTTCACTTCTACTTCTACTGAAATGACCACTGTCACTGGTACTAATGGTGTTCCAACTGACGAAACCGTCATTGTTATCAGAACTCCAACCAGTGAAGGTCTAATCAGCACCACCACTGAACCATGGACTGGTACTTTCACTTCTACTTCTACTGAAATGACCACTGTCACTGGTACTAATGGTGTTCCAACTGACGAAACTGTCATTGTTATCAGAACTCCAACCAGTGAAGGTTTGATTACTACCACCACTGAACCATGGACTGGTACTTTCACCACCACATCTACTGAAATGACCACTGTCACCGGTACTAACGGTGTTCCAACTGACGAAACCGTCATTGTTATCAGAACCCCAACCAGTGAAGGTTTGATTACTACCACCACTGAACCATGGACTGGTACTTTCACCACCACATCTACTGAAATGACCACTGTCACCGGTACTAACGGTGTTCCAACTGACGAAACCGTCATTGTTATCAGAACCCCAACCAGTGAAGGTTTGATTACTACCACCACTGAACCATGGACTGGTACTTTCACTTCTACTTCTACTGAAATGACCACTGTCACTGGTACTAATGGTGTTCCAACTGACGAAACTGTCATTGTTATCAGAACCCCAACCAGTGAAGGTCTAATCAGCACCACCACTGAACCATGGACTGGTACTTTCACTTCTACTTCTACTGAAATGACCACTGTCACTGGT
Source organism: Saccharomyces paradoxus (assembly GCF_002079055.1). Lineage (NCBI taxonomy): Eukaryota > Fungi > Ascomycota > Saccharomycetes > Saccharomycetales > Saccharomycetaceae > Saccharomyces > Saccharomyces paradoxus. The sequence continues at coordinate 200,251 of NC_047487.1, forward strand.
ACTAATGGTGTTCCAACTGACGAAACCGTCATTGTTATCAGAACTCCAACCAGTGAAGGTCTAATCAGCACCACCACTGAACCATGGACTGGTACTTTCACTTCTACTTCTACTGAAATGACCACTGTCACTGGTACTAATGGTGTTCCAACTGACGAAACCGTCATTGTTATCAGAACTCCAACCAGTGAAGGTCTAATCAGCACCACCACTGAACCATGGACTGGTACTTTCACCACCACATCTACTGAAATGACCACTGTCACTGGTACTAACGGTGTTCCAACTGACGAAACTGTCATTGTTATCAGAACCCCAACCAGTGAAGGTTTGATTACTACCACCACTGAACCATGGACTGGTACTTTCACTTCTACTTCTACTGAAATGACCACTGTCACCGGCACTAACGGTGTGCCAACTAATGAAGTAGTGATTTTCATCAGAACTCCAACTAGCAGAGATCTAATCAGCACCACCACTGAACCATGGACTGGTACTTTCACTTCTACTTCTACTGAAATGACCACTGTCACTGGTACTAATGGTGTTCCAACTGACGAAACCGTCATTGTTATCAGAACCCCAACCAGTGAAGGTTTGATTACTACCACCACTGAACCATGGACTGGTACTTTCACCACCACATCTACTGAAATGACCACTGTCACCGGTACTAACGGTGTTCCAACTGACGAAACTGTCATTGTTATCAGAACCCCAACCAGTGAAGGTTTGATTACTACCACCACTGAACCATGGACTGGTACTTTCACTTCTACTTCTACTGAAATGACCACTGTCACTGGTACTAATGGTGTTCCAACTGACGAAACCGTCATTGTTATCAGAACTCCAACCAGTGAAGGTCTAATCAGCACCACCACTGAACCATGGACTGGTACTTTCACCACCACATCTACTGAAATGACCACTGTCACTGGTACTAACGGTGTTCCAACTGACGAAACTGTCATTGTTATCAGAACCCCAACCAGTGAAGGTTTGATTACTACCACCACTGAACCATGGACTGGTACTTTCACTTCTACTTCTACTGAAATGACCACTGTCACCGGCACTAATGGTGTTCCAACTGACGAAACCGTCATTGTTATCAGAACCCCAACCAGTGAAGGTTTGATTACTACCACCACTGAACCATGGACTGGTACTTTCACTTCTACTTCTACTGAAATGACCACTGTCACTGGTACTAACGGTGTTCCAACTGACGAAACTGTCATTGTTATCAGAACCCCAACCAGTGAAGGTTTGATTACTACCACCACTGAACCATGGACTGGTACTTTCACTTCTACTTCTACTGAAATGACCACTGTCACCGGCACTAATGGTGTTCCAACTGACGAAACTGTCATTGTTATCAGAACCCCAACCAGTGAAGGTTTGATTACTACCACCACTGAACCATGGACTGGTACTTTCACCACCACATCTACTGAAATGACCACTGTCACCGGTACTAACGGTGTTCCAACTGACGAAACTGTCATTGTTATCAGAACCCCAACCAGTGAAGGTTTGATTACTACCACCACTGAACCATGGACTGGTACTTTCACCACCACATCTACTGAAATGACCACTGTCACTGGTACTAACGGTGTTCCAACTGACGAAACTGTCATTGTTATCAGAACCCCAACCAGTGAAGGTCTAATCAGCACCACCACTGAACCATGGACTGGTACTTTCACTTCTACTTCTACTGAAATGACCACTGTCACTGGTACTAACGGTGTTCCAACTGACGAAACCGTCATTGTTATCAGAACCCCAACCAGTGAAGGTCTAATCAGCACCACCACTGAACCATGGACTGGTACTTTCACTTCTACTTCTACTGAAATGACCACTGTCACCGGCACTAATGGTGTTCCAACTGACGAAACCGTCATTGTTATCAGAACCCCAACCAGTGAAGGTTTGATTACTACCACCACTGAACCATGGACTGGTACTTTCACCACCACATCTACTGAAATGACCACTGTCACCGGTACTAATGGTGTTCCAACTGACGAAACCGTCATTGTTATCAGAACTCCAACCAGTGAAGGTCTAATCAGCACCACCACTGAACCATGGACTGGTACTTTCACCACCACATCTACTGAAATGACCACTGTCACTGGCACCAACGGTAAGCCAACCGATGAAACTATTATTGTCATCAGAACCCCACGCAGTGCCAGCTCATCCAGTGTTTCATCTAGCTCTGTCACATCTTCGCATCCAATCATTACCCCCTTGTATCCTAGCAACGGAACTTCAGTCATTCCTTCTTCAGTCATTTCTTCTTCTGTAACGACTTCCACTTCTATATTCTCTGAATCATCTGCATCATCTGTCATTCCAACCACTAGCTCCACCTCTGATTCTTCTGAGAGAGAAACGAGTTCAACTGGTTCTTCTACCAGCTATTCTAAGGATCGCGAACCTAGTTCTGTTTCTACTCCCTCTTCTATCTCTTCTGAATCACCAAAGTCTTCTACATATTCGTCTTCGTCATTAGCACCTGTCACCACCACAACAACAAGCGAGCAAACTACCTTGGTCACCGTGACATCCTGCGAATCCCAGGTATGCACTGAGTCCATTTCCTCTGCCATTGTTTCCACGGCAACCATTACTGTTAGCGGCGTCACAACAGAATATACCACATGGTGTCCTATTTCCACCACAAAGACAACAAAGCAAACTGCAGAGACAACAAAACAAACTGCAGAGACAACAAAACAAACTGCAGAGACAACAAAACAAACTGCAGAGACAACAAAACAAACTACAGTAGTTACAGTTTCTTCTTGTGAATCTGGCATATGCTCTAAAACTGCTTCACCAGCCATTGTGTCCACAACCACAGCCACTATTAACGGCGCTACCACAGAATACACGACATGGTGTCCTATTTCCACCACAGAATCTAAGCAACAAACTACGCTAGTTACTGTTACTTCTTGTGAGTCTGGTGTGTGTTCCGAAACTGCCTCCCCTGCTATTGTTTCTACAGCCACGGCTACCGTGAATGATGTCGTTACCGTCTATCCTACATGGAGCCCACAGACTACAAATGAAGGGTCTATCAGCTCTAAAAGTATTAGTGCTGCCAGTGAGACTACTACCATTTCAGAGGCGGCTAAGACAAGAACAGTAGGCACCTCTTCGCTTTCAAGATCTGGTTATGCTGAAACACACACGGCTTCCGCAACCAGTGTGATCGGTCGCAGCAGTAGTGTTTCTGTATCCGAATCTGCCAACACCAAAGGTCTAACAACTCCCGGGTTGAGCACTGTGTCCCAACAACCTCGTAGCTCTCCTGCCAGTGGCATATTAGGATCTAGTACTGCCTCTTTAGAAATTTCAACCTACGCTGGCATTGCCAATGGTCTGCTGGTCAACAGTGGTCTAAGTGTCTTCATTGCTTCGTTGTTGCTGGCAATTGTTTAATAAGGCATATGTTCGTTTTTGTATATTCATGCTTCTTTTGTTCCATTTAACATGCGTAGACATGGATGGGTTTTATTTACTATTCCTTCTCAATACTTTTGTGAATTTTCGGTTGAACTTAATGGTAATTCTGGAGATTCCAATTTTGACAAGGATAGTATTATATATAGAGCGTTATTATTTTCAAGGTGTTACATCTATGAAAAGAAAACTACAACTTTAAATAATATACTTTTTTGTCTTTTCTTTTTGTACCTCGTCTTTGTGGTTTATTGCATTAATTAATGCTCACGTTTTTAGCCACCGCAAAGCTTTACAACAGTTCGAATCTAATTATACATCTTTTATAATTTAAATCATCTTCCAATCCCCATATACAATCATTCAATATTAGAAAGAATAACCGTCTTATTTTTTTCATTAGCAGTTAAGGGCAATGAGTTATTTTTCCTTTAACAATTTGTTGCTAATTCAATCCACCGTATAGCCTCCTTAATTTGAATTTGTCTTCAAAGATTTTCAAAGGTATCACTGGCATTCCTTCCTCTAAAAGTACGCAGGAAACCCGTTATGATTCGCTTAGCATATTTACGTATAGAAACTTACAGTCTATGCTATGTGCACTGCTTTTGACTTAAAGAATAGTAATAATTATGATTTTAGAGTCTGCTAATCCTTTTTTGTTCTTATCCACCTATTTAGAATTTTCTTTCATGGAAGAAACATTTTAGTATTTCAAATATCACCAGAGCCTGACAGTGCACTAAACTAAAAAAAAATTGACCCCTTGCATTCATACATCAAAGCTAGCATATTCGAAAGGACACCAAGTAGCGGTACGGTCAATTCAAATATAGTTATCCAATTGCCGAACAAATGGTAACTCTTCCTTCCCTAAAAAGGGTCGCACCGTCATCATTTCTAACCAAACTTGGGAAAAAATTTGATATGAGAACGTGACTACTTTATTTGAGCTTTTAATAAACTTGAAAACAGCGAAAAAGTAGTTTTTAGACTAAAATGTCCCTAAACTAGACCTTTAAAAATGAAACATATAGTGGCGGATGACTAGAGCCAGGTAACAATTACAAACAAGAAATTTTCCCACGACTTTTCAGTTTACAATCGTAAAATTTGGTAATTATTCGTTTCTCCGGTGGCCTTCTTCCTTTTTGGACGGCAGGGGGTGTGAAGCAAGCCAAGAGTTTCATGATAAGGCCTGCAGGCTATGTGTCCATAAATCATACTTTGGCCTTTCTTTTTTATTTGAACAGTATTGAAAATAGATCCTTTATCTAGATCGAGAAATTTTAGTGAAGGAAGCGATGCGCCACGTTAGTAATATCTAAGAGCTAATGTCTGTTTCGAAATAGCCTTTCTTCTTCATTGAATCGCACTTTCCTGCTCTTTATAAATAATAAATCATTTACTAATAATTAGAAGTATCACAAAAATGGGTTTAGCATTAAAATCAGATTCCGGACGCATCCCGTGCCACTTTATTTAATAAGTCAATAATTTCCATTTTGCTCATAATGTGCATACGACGTGCTTTCTGCTGCTGCAGAATTTCGGGCAGTGGCCATTTCTTCTCTATGATGCTATTGGAGACCAGACCTCTTATATATCACAAATTTACTGAGAAATGTATAGTTCCACAGGATCTTGGTATCTCCTTTGATCTTTTTGAAACTTTGCTGATATGTATAGTCGATTGAGCCATTGTTATTTCTCTCAGGTAATCGTTCCACTTTTAACCTAGCACACTGTCTATAGCGAACTATTTATAAGGCCATTTAGAAATGCTATCAGCCCTTATCATTGAACACTGTAACTTTGAGCTGGCCAAGATATGTTTGCAACGTATTCTAAAATAGTTTTATTGTGACAATCTGACTGTGATTTCGCGAAACTACTGGAAATGAACCAAAATTCAACTACAGGGCAAATGTACCACTTCAAGATCCATCCAAGCTGGGTGGCTCTGAATTCTAGGCCTATCGTTCGCTGCTCAGTATAAGAAACCATAATTACGTGCAACTTCCGATAATGCGTGCCTTTTGAAACACAGGGTTAAGATATTTCAAGGTTTACGTGTCTGCGCAGAGATATAACTTGTAGCGTTTCAACACGGCAAATATGAGTTACCAAAAGTTATTGCTCCTACATGGATAAAGATAATTGGGATCAGTGCTTGAACTGAGGTACTCCAATTGAGTCTCGTTATTATTGCTATGTATAAACCAGAAGTGATCCATTGTTTTCTTCCTTTTAGGCAATGCGAAAGCCATCACCACAATCGCCGCACAGGTTAACAAGCTGCAGCATATACGCATTACTCCTTTGTAGATCTTTGCACAGCTAGTGCTTTGAAGATTCATTGGTAATTTCCGTTGACACCATATCTGCTGGGTATATCGCACGAAACAGTACCATAAAGCCAGCCATTCTCGTAACTACTAAGTTAATGACAAACATGATACACTATTGACCAATCCGTTTATAAATATTAAATGCTAAAAATGAGCACGAAACCGTCCTCAATAATTAAGAATATCATCTCAGGCGTACTTCCGCATCGTAAAAATCACCTTATTGATGGTAACAGGCAAACCAAAAGTTTTCGAAATGGACTTAGTAAATTTCTCTTTGTTTTCATTTATTTCTTCCCTGTCAAAAAAAAATAAAAGATATGCTTTTTAAAAGTGCAGCCATATTGACTAAGTAAGTAACCATAATACTATGAGTAATTTTTGAGCATTGTGCTCGCCAACTAGCTGCTTTTCTGAGAAAGATTCTCGATAATCAATTTCAGGTTAGTGGGGCGCTTCTACGGCGTATTCTTACCAATTGTTCCCCTGAGTACTCTCTCCGAAAACCTTATTATACATTAAAGTTAGAAAAAAATTTTCTTTTTCCCGCAGATTAACTTGCAGCGCCGAACTTCTAGATGTCACACCAGATTGTTTGACACCGCCATTTTTCCTTCTTTTCCGGCAAAATGTGCCGATAAATGGTAAGACGCGACGCCACCACTGCAAGTAATGCGCTTATAATGAAGCAAAAGGGGAAAGCAGGTTCCCCTTAAATTCGTATAACTGTTTCATAATCTTTAATTCTGGCATCTGAAAGTTAATTAAACTTTTCCTTCGTGGTTTCTTCTGGAGTTATGCATGTGCGTAATTCAAAGGTCCGTGAAGGAAAAAGCGCTGTACTAAGTAACAGTCGTAGGATAAGTCACCTGTAGTTTGAAGTATTTTTGGCTCTATTCAATACGATAGGTCTGGCTCTTTTCTATTATTTTGGTTTTGCAGTTGTTGAGTCCGAAAACCCGTCTAGATGTAAGTATGAGATAATAGCTTCAAGGTTTTACTTTAAGAATGAAAAGGTAGTGGATTATAGCATGTGTAAATGTCACTAGCAGGAAAATTTTACTTAAAATTGTTTCACAGTCTTATCTTCTTCGAACATTCGAGAGTTGCATGATTTTTACCAAAGGAACGATAATACCACCGAAATAGCATACTTTTGAAAAAAAAAACACATCTTGGTTCCTATGTAGCATTGCAAGCATTTTCAGAAGCCCCTATTTTAACTTCTAAATTCACCAAAGAACAACAATTTCTTATTATAGTGCCCTTTTGAGATTTCTTCGCCTTTGTGGCCTTGCTCAAAATGACCTCTCAAGGTGCAAAAGCGTGCCTGCAAGCGGGTCTAAGGAAGAACGGGTTGAATATCACTTCATCAATGCTTTTTAAAGGGTTGATACGCTGAAAAAGAAAACCAGGACTCTATTAATGAGTAGAAGATTTATCACATGATATACTATTCCACGTAGCAGCACGTCTGGCACTTGCAGCTGCTCTCCTGGCTGTGGTAGACGATGGCTATAACAGTAAAATTAAGGAAAATCATAAGAAGCACGACCATAAGTACAATAAATCTGTTGTCTACTGGGGAGTATACTTGTTCGTCTTTCACACTTACTCGACAAGCGTGACTTTGGAGATGACAGGGTACGTTGTAGTTTCTCCAAAGGAATCTTTCACATGTAGCTTTAATACTGTAAATGGAGGGAAGTTGATCAGTTGATATTGGCATTGTTTCTAACTAATGCAGAGAAGAACAACGTACTACTAACTACACAGCAAATTGCGCCAGTTTTCGAATGAAGCATTGCGAGATATATAGAAGTAATTGACATATGTTCATACTGGTTTCCACTGTCCGATTAAAATTGTCAACTCGGGTGCAACTCCTTGTGGTTACTTCCCACTAACTTTATATTGCCAACCAGATGGTAGCACTATTTGTGGCCACTCTGAAAGATATGTTTGCTCCTTTGACGATGATGTAGACCAGGCCAACTATATCGCTTCGGACCTTTTAAAATATGCACGTCAGGAATAAGCACCACCATTGCATAACCATTGGTCCGTTCTTACTGCCACGTAACTGAAACCCATGCCATTACATGCACTAGTGGTGACCTAACTGACAATATCATCGGTGGGGTTAAGGAGCCAACCAGTGGCAGCACGTCAAGCGTACCAGATAATCTCTTCTGTGCCAAGAATTCTACCTTCATACCTGGTCCACGTATTATAGAGCAAGTACATATTCTCTCCTACCAGCTTTGTTATTTGTCGTTTTAAATACCTTATAATTAACAGATCTTGTTGTTTCAGCAAGTTTAAGGAAATATTTCAACGAAATAATAGTAGTTTTATCCTTAACAGTTGGTTCCAGAAATGTTGTACTTGAAAGTATTGTGGCATAAATTCCATGAATTTCATCAACAACAGTATATAAAGCAAAACATGTTTTTTATGATAGAGTCCGGATTATTATGTGAAGGCAGGCGATGATTAATTCCCGCATCATATTTCAGACTTATCGTATAGATTTTATAACAGAAATATATTTGCTTTCACTTATAAATGTCGTGCCCTTTCATTGCTCTTTTGTAAATTGCTACAATAGATAACCCGCAAAAGTCTATGTTTTTTTTATTTTAGGAAGTGAACGATCGACATGTTCTATTTTCTTTTCCTCGACTGCCTGGAACGGACCTTAGAATCATGTGCGACATATATAGGTTTATCGAGGGATAACTCATTTATGGAGTCAGGATATCCTGCTATAACACCTGTAAATGCTTTTGTGAAAGAAGGAAAATTTTATTAGCCCAACTTTTAATAATATAACGAAGGTACGCCATGCTTTCAGCAATAAAACATCACCTTAAAGGGTAGCTAGCTGACGATTTCAGAGGTGTGTGGAGGTTAAGAATTGAAATGTCAAATAGGAAGGTTATTCTAGAGTGTATTCATTTCGAAGGAAACAAGAATGCACACCGCTTAAATAACCAACAGGGGCGGGTTTTATATATTTCCGACCAAGTAATCTACCGAAAACTTCCGGAGCGTTAAGAACCATTCTTGTGAGCTAAGCCCTGATGCAATTGTTATGCCCTTCCTCCAAATTGCGAACTGTGTGTCATATTTTAAGGCCAGCCACATCAAAAAAAAAGGCCAGAAACGCAATATACTATAAAATTCTCTAATTCATCGTTAAAAACGCAGGTGAATATCCTCTGTACGCTCTACCAGCGTCACTACTTCCAACAATGAGCTAGTATTGTAAAGGTTTCGTTGTATGTCATATATCGGGAAGTCAGCATAATAACTACTACCCACCGCTTTTCAGAAATCAAATTTGCGAAACCTAGTTCATTGGACATGATTCACCCGAAATAGATACCAACATCTTGATGATTAAGTCAATGACTTAAATATTAGGTAGAATTTCTCTTATATACCCATTATTTCCAACAACCAATTATAGACTATCTCTATTAGCGGATTATGAAATGATTCTTCTAGTTGAGCATATTGTCAAAATAGTCAATGAAAAATTGAGGATAGAATTCTCAAAAATGATTGTGAGCTTGTGGGCTGCACTACACCAAAGAATTTTCCAATCCCTTCCAAATGGGTCTCTGAAAAAGCCGACTCAAGCAATGATGAATATTGCACTGAAGAAGAATCATTTGAGTAGAATTAAACTCGACACTAACTGATAAACCTAGCTGCCAAAGTTTACTCATACATTACATAGAGTATATGGAGGGAGTAACTGAATATGTAAGGTTGAGGGAAACGGCATTTTATGGAAAGAGCGTATTTACTAACCCTGTAAACACATCATGTAAATTTTTGTAACAGCCTTATTTAGGAATTTTTCATTTGCAAAAGAAGTATTCAATAACTACCAATTTTCAGTCAAATTATCAATATACGGCCGATATATTACAAGGGAGAGAGCGTCATTGGCATTTTGTGATAAATGTACCATAATGTAAAGTGTTTGGACATATATTGGGTGCAGGTTTTCGTCTCTTTTCCCGAAGCGCCGGACTCCCGTACAAAAAATAAGGTTTACAGCAGGCATTGGGCGTAGATCAGGGATTAAATTTTCCATTGCAGAAGCCCAAGAGCAGACTCGGTATGATTTGTTGTAGTACTGGTGTAAATGATGGTGTTATTACTTGAACTAACTTTGGCTGTGCAAATATTTCATCCAATAAATTGTAAAAGATAACCTGGAACATAAAAATCGAAAAAAATATGGCGATACTAACTCCTATGGAAGGTGACGATCCCTCGTTATGCATTCCAATGTCTGTCCTCCAATATGGAGTAAAACCGTTATAGAGAAACAAGTTAATATTTCCAGATCAGAATCTCATCAAATATATATACTCGGTACAAACCAAAGATATGAGTCGTCGCATTAAATGTATGATAACTACCGGAATTACTATTATATTGGCCATGTTCAATATGACCAATCGCCGTGAGTTTTATACTTCTCTTATATAAGTATAAGAGGATCCAAATTTAATCTCCATTAATACTATCCCCTTTTACCTCTAATTATCAACATAAACCTACAAATTTATTTGACAAAATCGAAACATAAAATGCAGTGGTTGTCTGGTATTGATAGATGAGAAAAAATTGCAAGGAAACGAATAGATACAGAATACACCTATATTTCCGCTTTTTTTCTTTACATCACTTTCCGACTAAATATTAAAAAAAAAAAGCATAATGTGCTTCTGCATTAGCAAAATCCAACTATCATGACAAGGTGTATGATAAAATCATTACCAACACATATTATACTAGTGGGAAGAAAAGCATTTGTCAGTACCAATCATCATCCGATTATAGATTTTTTAACCATAGACCATAAAGGTATTGAATTTTACTACATACGTAACGACTTACACCTCCATCATGGCACAATGTGCAGAAAGAAGCAGAGCTATGTTAATTACTTTCCACAAAAAAAGTAGTCCAGATTAGTATATTTGGTAAAAAGTTGTCCTGTAAAAAAAATAAAGCTGATCGTTGAAATCTAAATAAACAGAAAAAGATGCTATGGTAGTCATCAGTCCACTTTGTGATTAACCATTTCTTTTGCACACATTGGAATCCATTCATATACACAAACGAACTTGTGCTAAGCGTTTTCAAGCGGAATAAAACAAAATTTCACATTTCAGTGAACGTTAGTTGCCTTTACCAGAACTGCTTATTTTGAGAAAATGTTGTAGAGATGTTTGACTCTTTTTTTCTCATTCAGGCTCCCGCTTACGGTAATCTCTAATCATAGAAACGATCCCTTTTACATGGCCTGATAGGAAATCAAAAAAATCTGAAGAAAACCCCCTCCCTACTTAGATTTCTGTACGAATGTGTCAATAAAACGACAGATCCATCTGATAATATTTTATGTTTATTCTCCTTCTCTCAGAAACACTTAGCGGCATAACATTTGGTTAATCACTCAGCCGCAGTAAACTAGTATACGGATCTTAACCAGGATCGTTACGGATATTATTGTAAGCAGCTAAGCGTTATTATCCTAAGTGATCGATTAATTTGAACCATGCGTATTATACCTAAAAAAAAAGGATGCCATAATTTCAACTATAATTCTGCACTAGGTTCTGTAGGTAAATGCACAAAAATGGTTCGAACAGTATATTTTCTATATTTTTTGGAATTCCTTAACGATATATAATTAGGAATACTCTGTTATTTTTTATGAATATCTGACATTTTTTTGTTTTCTTTTAAGTTTTGTTTTTTTGTCGTGCCGTAAACTTTCGATAGAATGAGAAAATTTGATAATTAACAAAAAAAATGTTGCAGCAACATTGACTACATGTATTCAATTGGACGCATCCCTTGTTGCTTCCTGGGTCTAATGCTTATTTTGAAATTAATATCATTCTTCATATGATGTATTAAAGTATCGTTATATTTGTCTTCATGCTCATGTACTTCTCCCCTTCTTAGGCACCGCCAGGAATTGAAAGCTAAAAGTATCAGAGCCGCATTTTGGCAGTGTACAGAGGTTTTAGATACATAATCACGCGCTTGCGTTTTGCTTGGTTTGCCCCTAATTGGTATACAGTGGACTTTCCGGCGCTGGTGTAATAATGTCCTTAACGATGCATGCCGCCCTTTCTGCAATACTACTGGATCCCCTGAACCTTTTTTATACTGAAACCTACAAATAAGGACGCATTTACGTGTCCGCCTGCCTCATATTTTGCTGGCTCTGACTTACATTGATGACAAAATTTTTACTTTGCCCCAGAAAACGATTTATGTCAATAAAATATGCACTGTGCGATTTTTTCGATTAAGGTTCTGCTACCACTTTATTACTGACAGCAACATTTTACTCATCAATAAGTCATACCAATTTTTTATTTCCATTACCAATGGTGTTTGCAGGTAGTCTAAAGAACATCCACCAGGGACGCTTGGCCACCGCAAATCAATAGCTACTAAAAACTATTTTTTACCTTTTCAAATTTAACTGAGACAGTTATTTCTATTATTATTAGCGGTACACAAGCGAAGTATACCACTCATCGCGATTATCTTGAAATTAAAGTTCAGAAAAAACTCAGGATTCATAATAATTAATCCAACCAAAGACGTTCAAGTTCTGGAACAAAATGTAGGCGCTTTAAGAAAAGTACTGGAAATAAAGCAAATGAAAAGCATTGAGTTCTGTATTTATACAGAAATTGGCTACATTCAAACAATAATGCTTGAGAGTTGGCTCAAATTTATCAATCGTCTACCAAGATCTCAACCCTTCAGCCAGTGAAATCTTAACTTTGTGTAATCTGTTTGCACTAGTTACTGAAAATGATTGCTATTTTCAAGCTAGTTCAGATCAGGTCTTAAAACCTGAGGAACAAACCCCCCCCATAATCAATGCCTCGTATGCTCCTTATAGCTTGGTTTCCAGAAAAAAAAATTGGCTGCTAATTTAAATACACTATAGGATATAAATGCTACTCACCGGTAGCATCATTTACATGGTTAGTACATCTCAGAAATTTACGGATTGGACACTTAAGAGAACCTTTGCCAATTCATGTTGCTGAAAAGGCAATGAATCGACGATTTACAACGAAAGGAGACAGTAACTATTTAGGGTCCAACTATCACTCGCATCGAACACAAGTTGACAGCCATCGTACTGCAATTTGCAACTAAACTCCATTACATCATGCTGAATGCTGAACGAAGATTATTGCCAATTTAATTAGGATAGGGTATCTTAATGAAATAAATTGCCTGAATTTTGCTGACAGGTACAGCCAGGGGGACACCTTGTGGTTGTAAGGCCGGGCCTCCCATACATTTCATAATTTTCTGCTCTTATACAGGATGCTGAACATCGGAAGAAAAACCGTCCATAGGATCACTTTCTGTGGGTTAATTCGGTCACTCCACACTCTAGCGATTTTAATAGCAATCAATTCAGGGTGCGAGGGGTATTCGGAAAGAACCATTTTTTAGTAAACTGCCCATTCTCAGTAGCTGGTTTGTTTGCGGCTAAGGATAAAAATACACATTTTGGAAGAGCAGCACCTATGAAAAATTGTGTTGCATCTTAATTCGTGAAGTTTTTTAGGTATATTATTGTAAACAAGGTATCCTTTCAGTAGATTTGCTCTCTACTCATCTAAGCTGTAATCTTAAAAAGGGGAATAAAATAATGATTTTTTCTCATTATCTGTAACTTCCGGTAAGCTTGGTATACTGCACTAGATGAGGTACCTAAAAATCAAGGCAAAGTTCCCGCCACCTGTCGGCTCTTTCTTGTTCCGGAAAGGATCTTCAAAACCGCTTTCACTGAAGCAGCCCTTGCTACGACTTCTTCTAACATACTTTGGCCGCGTTTACCTTTTATTGCCGAAAAGCTTATTTTCCGAAAAAAGCTTATTTTGCGTTAAGTTTTGAAATATTTCTTCTTTTCCGTAGATTGACTTGCAGCGTCGAACTTCCGGAGGTCTCACGAGATTTTTTGACGTCGGTTTTTGACATCGGTTTTTTCCTTCCTTTTTCCTTTCTTTTTTCCGGCGCACGCCGACAGAGAAGTAATACCACACGTCACCCAAATGACCGGTTGTGGTGAAACAAAAGAGGAAAAGTAAACTCCTTTTCAGCTCGTACAAATATTTTTGATAATAAAATTTGGCGCTTCAAAGCTTATCATATCCTTTCCCTGATTTCCTCAAGATTTATACTTCAGTCCGTTTAGGAATGCACAGAGGGGAATAGGGTTTGTTACGACTGCCGTAGGACCCTTTAGGAGAGTGCAGCGAGGCAAGCCTCGCTGTACCTGAACAAAAAGCGCAGTTGCAACCTTTTTATTTTTTTTCTTGAACTTATTGAGTCGTGGTAAATTGTTTTTGGGAAGTGGAAGGTAATATTACCCATAAAACTCAAAAATAATGTAATAGAATTGGCGTTGCTAGCATGTGCAAATAGCAGTGATAAAAAGTGTCGTAGGAACGTTTTAATATCAAATTTCCTACGTACTAAGCAGAAACATTACTACGCATAAACATCACGCTAAATACCAAACCGTTGCGCATGTGCCTGCTCAAAACAAGACAGTTCCGAAAATACTGAAAATATAAAAAGTCCAACATAATTCCCATCATTAAAAGTATGGCTAAAAATTCATTATTTACTATGCCCATAATTGAATGATAAACCCAAAAATTTCGATGTCTCATAACTATATATTTGGGCACTCTGCACCTTCCTAGCCACATTCAATGTAGTTTCAGGAAGTACACAAGCATGTTTGCCAGCGGACTAGAGAAATAATGGGATGAATGTCAACTCTTGTAAGTACAAATTATTGGATTCAACCACGTATTCCTTCTCGCAATATATGGCTTCTGGATACGCCTTAAAATTGAAACTAGGTTCTGTCAGCGGACAGACGGATATCTCGATTAACTACGATCTTGTGTTACCCCTTCAGGAACTTTCAAATGTGCCCAATCAAATGCTCATGGAAACTGGGGGTGCAGAGGTCATGGAGAATACTCCAATACCCAGGCAAGTGCCTACTGGGGTACAGATTTATTTGGTTTCTATGCTACCCCAACAAACGTTATTCTAGAAATGGCAAATTACTTGTTACCACGACGGACAGGTTCTTACACGTCCAAGTTTGCTACGGTTGACGACTCTGCAATTTTATCAGTCGGTGGTACGTTGCATTCGAATATTGTGCACAAGAACAACCTTCAATTACATCGAGGAACTTTACAATCAATGGTAGCAAGCCATGAAAAGGAAGTTTTCCCGATAACATCGAAGGAACTGTCTATATGCATGCTGGATTCTACTACCCAATGAAGATTGTCCACTCAAATGCTGTTTCCTGGGATGCACTTCCAATTAGCGTGGAATTGCCTGATGGTACTACTGTTAGTGATGACTTCGCAGCATACGTTTACTCTTTTGACGATTATCTAAGTCAGTCAATCTGTACTGTCCCTGACCCTTCAGAGCATACTACTAGCATAATTACAACTAAAACTGAACCATGGACTGGTACTTTTGCCACCACATCTACTGGAATGACCACTGTCACCGGTACTAACGGTTTGCCAACTGATGAGATAGTGATTTTCATCAGAACCCCAACCAGTGAACATATTCGTCTTCGTCATTACCACCTGTCACCACCACAACAACAAGCAAACGAACTACCTTGGTCACCGTGCCTTCCTGCGCATCTCATGCATGCACTGAGTCCATATCCTCTGCCATTGTTTCCACGGCCACCATTACCACAACAGAATATGCCACAACAGAATATGCCACAACAGAATATGCCACATGGTGTTCTATTTCCACCACAGAATCTAAGCAACAAACTACGCTAGTTACTGTTACTTCTTGTGAGTCTGGTGTGTGTTCCGAAACTGCCTCCCCTGCTATTGTTTCTACAGCCACGGCTACCGTGAATGATGTCGTTACAGTCTATCCTACATGGAGCCCACAGACTACAAATGAAGGGTCTATCAGCTCTAAAAGTATTAGTGCTGCCAGTGAGACTACTACCATTTCAGAGGCGGCTAAGACAAAAACAGTAGGCACCTCTTCGCTTTCAAGATCTGGTTATGCTGAAACACACACGGCTTCCGCAACCAGTGTGATTGTTTCTGTATCCGAATCTGCCAACACCAAAGGTCTAACAACTCCCGGGTTGAGTACTGTGTCCCAACAACCTCGTAGCTCTCCTGCCAGTGGCATAGTAGGATCTAGTACTGCCTCTTTAGAAATTTCAACCTACGCTGGCATTGCCAATGGCCTACTGGTCAACAGTGGTCTAAGTGTCTTCATTGCTTCGTTGTTGCTGGCAATTGTTTAATAAAATTCTCGTTCCTTTTACATATTCATGATCTTGTCTTTTATGACAGATTTGCGCAGGACTGTATTATTTCTTCACTATTCCTGCTTCTCAATAACTTTGTTCGTATTTGTAATTTATATGTTTGTAAATTCTTCAATTTGAAATCAGCGTAGAGAAAACTTCTCAAGTGCCGGCAGGGTTTCGTTCCAGAAAGAGTATGTACGAAATTGATTATAGTCGTATAGCACACTAACTATAGATATTATAGACATTCCACTAACCAAAAGCTATTTTTTCATGCGTTGCTGTCCATTTGGAATAACCGGCCAGAGAAGCAGCAGCTTTATTTGAGATTTGTTCTCCGCCTTTATTGATGGCCCTTTCTTACGGAAGCAGAGGTGGAGGTGATTTCTGAGGTCTGGAGTACGCCTGCATTGATTTTAATAAGCTTCCTTTAAGGAGCAAGTTTTCCTCTGTGCCTAAACATCTATAGTCTTGGGTCTTAGCACCCTTCATATCTTCTCCATCCTAACGCTAGTGATATAGCAACGCACAAGCAGGGATGCAGCCTTTTCGCTATGATGTTGGAAAAATGGGGAAACTCTATTTCCCCATATTGTAACCCGTTTTACATACTTTCCAAAAGCGTGTGATTTCCGATTTTATGGAGATAAGGTTAATACCATCGGACCCAAAGAGGAAATCATAAAGGCACTACAGATACGCGAAATGACAGAAGAAGCATACTGCCTGCTGGCATGTTAGTAGCGACGAGGCGCTATTACCGTGAACTCTAGCGCAAACGTCTTGTTATCAGCAATATTCAGGGCAGTTGAAATTCTCGAATCGTCTAAGGAAAAGAACATTGAGATGGCAACCAACCCAACCCTTGCACACGTACAGTTTTTTGCTCTCGACGGCGCTAAAAATAGGACTTGTTACAATGCATAGCCGCTAAAGACGTCCAACCTTGTTAACCGAACTGGATTTCTTGATAAGAACCGTATCGTCAAGAATCAAGGATTCATACAGGCGTAAATATGGCTCGTAAGAACATGTTAAAGTAAGCCGAATGCGCGCACTATAGAGAAATTTTGAGGAAATATAACAATCCATACAGCTTGCCAATTGACACGTGACTCACACTATGGAAAGTGTCTAAAAGACTACCAAGAACTACGTAATTTGGGAAGAGTACATGGTAAGATGACGACGATTACATCAAGACCAATTTTCGGGTGCCCCTCTAAGAAAAACTTGAGAAACAGAGACAAAGTATCCAAACCAAGCATAAGGTAATTGATGGTAGGAACAGACCACCTAGTCTGTACGGATGAAATGTTCACGAAAACGGGCGTTGTACTGGTATGGAAAGTACCGGTTATCCGTTTGTCCTTTTTCTTTTTCTTTTTTTTTTTTTCTCTTTTGTCTTTTGCACCGCTTGTATATGGGTATGAAACAAGTTCAAGAATTTATAGTGGAAACCACAGGTTCAGTCTTTTATAATCCGGATGACATTGCGCGTTTCCTCTTAGACAACGCTGAAAAAGATTATTCAACGAGACGGAGTAATTCTCGCCAGGAATAGGATGTTGATTGACTTTTGTTATGGTTATGTGAAAGGGACCCACGGAAGAGAGCGCCTTCTTTTACAGGGACTTTTGTCAGCCACCTCTCCGCGGAAAACAAATGCCGTTCGCGTTGCAGTAAGATTAGGTAGCCGTGCGCTTCAGGGACAGAAAAGAAACATTTCGCGGCCACGGCCAAACAATGCATTCTTTTTCTCGAGATTAGCTAACTAGATTTCTTGTCCTTTCAAGTTGTATATGACTATCCTTTCTTTTTTTTTTTTTAGTGCGTATGATCTGTTCTGAGCGAAAGTTACAGGTCCTTGCTTGAATAAGCATTTCGCAGAGTAACGACGTGCTGAAAGTAGTTAAAAGCTTGCTCCCGGTAGCAAGCACTCTTACCCCTTTCCCCGCTCTTGTTTTCGCGTGCCTCTTCTACAGTAATTTGGGTAGGTTGAAATCGCGTTCTGCTGCTAATGCTGTTCTCCTTGTTGTTGTTGTTGTTTTGGTGAATTACTTATGTTATTCTGCAAATTAGCACCTCGTTCCCTGTTTGGCAAACGCGCGCGTACAAGCCTTACAGGGCTTGCGAATGTTCTTCATAGAAATGCGTGCACAAAAATTTTGATCTAGCTCATCATCGGTCTCTATAGCTTCGGGCTTCATAGTAATGAGTTCGGAGTCCGTGAGTAATAGCAAGAAGAAGTATATAAAAAGCAGTAATATGCTTGAATATGCTTCATTGCTACAGGTTCTTCATAGTTATTCTTGTTCTCATAATAGCAGCCTAACAATAACAAATTTTCATCTTCGCAAACTTTGCTATTTCTTTCTTTTATTGGTAAAATCTCACCCATTCTAAAAAAGAGATGTTCAATCGTTTTAACAAATTCCAAGCTGCTGTAGCTTTGGCCTTACTCTCCCAAAGCGCTCTCGGTGACTCATACACCAATAGCACTTCCTCTGCTGACTTGAGTTCTATCACTTCCGTCTCTTCAGCCAGTGCAAGTGCCACTGCTTCCGACTCACTTTCTTCCAGCGACGGTACCGTTTATTTGCCATCCACAACAATCAGCGGTGATCTCACAGTTACTGGTAAAGTAATTGCAACCGAAGCCGTCGAAGTCGCTTCAGGAGGTAAACTAACTTTGCTTGACGGTGAAAAATACGTCTTCTCATCTGATCTAAAAGTTCATGGTGATCTGATCGTCGAAAAATCCGAAACAAGCTACGAAGGTACCGCCTTCGACGTCTCTGGTGAGACTTTCGAAGTTTCCGGCAACTTCAGTGCTGAAGAAACTGGTGCTGTCTCTGCATCTATCTATTCATTCACACCTAGCTCCTTCAAGAGCAGCGGTGACATTTCCTTGAGTCTGTCAAAAGCCAAAAAGGGTGAAGTCACCTTCTCTCCATATTCCAACGCTGGTACCTTTTCTTTGTCAAATGCTATTCTCAACGGTGGTTCTGTCTCCGGTTTGCAACGTAGAGACGACGATGAAGGTTCAGTAAACAACGGTGAAATCAATCTAGACAACGGAAGTACCTATGTTATCGTCGAACCAGTTTCCGGAAACGGTACAGTCAACATCATCTCTGGTAACCTTTACTTACACTACCCAAACACCTTCACTGGCCAAACTGTTGTGTTCAAGGGTGAAGGCGTTCTTGCCGTTGACCCAACCGAAACCAACACTACTCCAATTCCTGTGGTTGGTTACACTGGTAAGAACCAAATTGTCATCACTGCAGACATTACTGCTCTTTCTTACGACGGTACTACCGGTGTCTTGACTGCAACCCAGGGAAACTCACAATTCTCTTTCGCTATCGGTACCGGATTCTCTAGTTCTGGTTTCAGCGTTTCGGAGGGAATCTTTGCAGGCGCCTACGCTTATTACCTAAACTATGACGGTGTTATCGCTACTAGTGCCGCATCTTCATCCACTTCCACTACCTCTGGTGCTTTCTCCACTGCTACTGGCTTAGTCACTTCATCCTCTAACGCTACAGCAACTGCTACAGCTTCAACTACAGCTTCAACTACCGTCTCATCTACCGCCTCATCCACCGTCTCAGACTCATTCATCTCTTCATCTAGTGCCTCTGTCTCTGGTGTATCCAACTCCACCACAGCCTCTGGTTCAATCACTTCTGCTCCTTCTGCTGCTTCTACCACCAGCTTCACCTCAGATTCCGCTTCTGTCTACACTACAACATTAACTTACTTGAATGCCACAAGTACAGTCGTGGTTTCCTGTTCAGAAACAACCGACGCTAGCGGTAATATTTACACCATTACCACAACCGTCCCATGCTCCTCTACCACTGCCACCATCACCTCTTGTGACGAAAACGGATGCCATGTTCCAGCACCAACTGCTACCGACGCAACTACAACCGTTTCTTCTAAATCATACACCACCGTTACCGTTACTCACTGTGACGACAACGGCTGTAACACTAAGACTGTCACTTCTGAATGTTCCAAAGAAACTGCAGCAACCACCATCTCTCCAAAATCATACACCACTGTTACCGTTACCCACTGTGACAACAATGGTTGTAACGTCAAGACTGTCACTTCCGAGGCTTCTAAACAAACGTCATTGGCCACTGCTAATTCCGGAGCTTTTAGCACAGTCACCAAATCTGCTGCTCCAACTTCTCATACTGTTGCTTCTAGCATCACCACTGGTATCATCGTCCAATCTGAAGGTATTGCTGCTGGTTTGAGAACCAATGCTTTGAGCACTTTGGCCGGTATTTTCATCCTTGCTTTTTTTTAACTGAGTGGGTAATTGTACTTCACTAAAATAATTAAGTAGAAATTTTTCAATATATAAATCTCAATGTAAACGTTCAAGTGATTTTAGCTTTAAGTAGTTGAAGAATACTGTTTTTTTTCTTTTTTCGTTGTAAATTTGAACTTGTGTTTCAACTATAAAGTGTCAGAAAAGACAGAACTTAGCGAAGGCACCACCACTATGGGAATGGACACATTCTTTTAATTCTTTCACTTTTTTTCGCGCGGTTTGTGAATTTTTCGTGGATTTCTTTCCATCTATAGCCGAGATAAAGGATAATGAATAATATTTGCAATGTCTTCCTATGCGCAAAAGAGGAGGAAGCTTTGAAGTCGCCGCACGTGGTAATCACATGACCCTGAGTCAGCCCTTCATTGAGACATGTAAACGTGTAATATGGAGTATGTCATGGATACTATCAACAAGAGCCGACAAATGTGTTTTTTTTCTGCAATTCTGGAGTTGCCTGCTGAATATAGGTAGATGTAAATAAAGTATATAATGAAATGTTTAGTGAAGGACAAAAAAAAAAAAGAAAAGTGATGGATGAAAAAGAACATTAATTTAAAAATGAATTAGATACTTAATCTACCATAAAGATTGCATATGATTTTATGGAGGATTTGAGTTCCTTTAGGTGGATCTCCCTTCTGATTTTGTACCCTCTGAATCATTGAGTCATGCAATGTTGATTCGAGCATAAGAAGAGGCAGAGTATGGGGAAAAAGAAAAAAAAACAAGCAAACGAACCAAGGAATCCGAAAAATTCACGATGAAATAGTGTTGCTTCCCCTCCCTATTTGTATATAACATGGTACAATCTTGCCAATAAAACAAAAAAAGAAATGTAATAAAAAATAGAGAGTCTTGGTTTTATTATAGCTTACTTAGTTCATGCTGGCAGAATCCCGCAATCCGTCGATCTTCCCAACATATGTGCGAACATCAATTAACCCAAGAGGATCTAGACTTCGATAAAAAACACGTATGGCACCCGTACACATCAATAACTACTCCATTGAAAGTGTACCCTGTTACTAAAGCAGAAGGAAGTTATCTGTACCTCGATAATGACACCAAGGTAGTAGATGGTATGGCAAGCTGGTGGTGCGTTCAACAAGGATACAACAATCCTAGACTAAATGCAGCCGCCATTTCACAGATTAATAAAATGTCGCATGTAATGTTTGGTGGAATTACTCATAGGCCCGGAATTGATTTTTGTAAAAAGTTGCTCGCTTTATTGCCGGATTCCATGGAATGTGTTTTACTGGCAGATTCCGGGTCTATTTCTGTTGATATTGCAATGAAGATGGCTCTGAGATACTACCATTCACTGGGGGATACATCGAAAAAAAGGTTTTTGACAATTAAAAAGGGCTACCACGGTGATGCGTTTGGAGCCGTGTCAGTTTGCGATCCCGTCAATTCAAGGCATAGTACTTATAACGGATTTGTCGCTGAAAACATATTCTGCAAAGCTCCAGAAGTCCGCTTTGATTGTCGTGAAAAGGACGTTGAGAAACTGGTTGAGGAACTCGACGTAAAACCATTTGCTAAGATTATTCATAAACGCCATAGTGAAATTTCTGGTGTTGTGATGGAGAGCATAGTGCAGGGTGCTGGTGGTCTAAGAATGTATCATCCATACTTCTTGAAACGTGTTCGTGAGCTTTGCAACGAATTCAATATTTTGCTAATCCTTGACGAAGTCGCAGTAGGGCTTGGAAGAACCGGTATGCTCTTTGGGTTTGAGCATGCAGGGATAGTGCCAGACATAGTCTGTTTAGGTAAGACTTTGACGGCCGGGTATTTGACATTATCTGCAACAGTTACCACCAGAAAGATTGGTGATCAGATCTCTAGTGGACCTGAGGGCTGCTTCATGCACGGACAAACCTATATGGCCAATCCGTTAGCATGCGCTGTTGCAAGTGAAAACTTGTCGATTTTGATGGAAGGTAAATGGAAATCTCAAGTTAGACAAATAGAAGCGCAGTTGAAAAATGAGCTTTTGCCTTTACTGGAACACCCCATCGTAGCTGATGTGAGGATCCTAGGGGCTATAGGTGTTGTCGAGGTTACGAAACGTGTGAACGTCGAAGTCTTGCAAGAGCGGTTTATCAAGGCAGGAGCATGGATTAGACCCTTCGGTAACATAATCTATATTCTGCCTCCATATGTAATTACCTCTGAAGAGCTGACCATCTTGACAGAAGCTATCCAATCCGTTCTTGACTTTATTTAACTCAGTTTTGGGAAAAAACCAGGTAAGCTTAAGGTATATAAAAAAGTACATAAGAGAAAGTAGAATGTCATTTTTTTAAGCATTATTTTTAAGACACCTTCAGCCGCGCGGCGCGTCAGAAGAATCATACGTCTATGACTTCACCAAAGGCAACGACTGACATTCATTTTTGTGAAAGGCCACCTGCGGTTAACGTTGTTGCTGATGACTCATGGATTGGGAAGGAGACATCATTCGTAGACTAATTTTTGAACAACTGTAAATCCGTAGTCAGGACCCAACAATCCAATTTTTCTAAGCCCAATGTAGATTTAAACATGAATGCAACCATAAGTCCAACCGGATGCAACCGGATGCAACCTTATGCAACCGTAGACGCAAACATTTTTGAATACGTTATACTCAACGGAGAGCTCAAACTTGTGACCAGCTTCAATATGGCAATTTTTACTCAAATTACCTCGGAAGTAGGTGGCCTGCTATACTTTTAGAAACGTATATAAAAACTGTCACCTCATGAAAATTACTGGATGAAAAAAGAAGAGGCATGTGGCAATCCTTATTCTTCTAATAATTGCAGTTTAAAACAATATCAAACACTTGGCACAATGAATACGAAATCACTTCACTTTTATGAACCATTCGAAATTGATGGTCAAAGATACATTAAAATGACTGAGAGGGAAGACCTTGGCGTATATGAGCCTGGACTAACACAGGATGCATTCACTGCCAAGGACAAGTATGATTACAAAGGAATCATAGAAAATCTGGAAAAATATGGGCTCTGTGTAGTCCCAAACTTCATAAAACCATCCAAATGTGATCAGATATTGGAGGAGCTTGGTCCCCATTTCTACAGGCACGACGCATGGCAAGGTTCGCCATTCCCAAAGGAAACTACGGTAGTGACAAGGGCGGTCCTCCACTCGCCTACCGTCTTGAAGGATGTTGTATCCGACCGTCTATTTTGCGACATGGCAAACCATTTTTTAAATGAGCAAAATTACTTCATGACCGGAAATGTCATTAGGAAGTGTTCAAGTGGTATTCAGCTGAACTCTGGTATTGTCTACAAGGTTGGTGCTGGCGCTGGTGACCAGGGCTATCATCGAGAAGACCACATCCATCATACCATCCACCAAGCATGTGACCATTTCCAATATGGAAAGGAAACGCTACTTGGAGTAGGGGTGGCTTTTACAGATATGAACAAAGCTAACGGAGCCACACGTGTAATCATTGGTTCACATTTGTGGGGTCCACACGATTCGTGTGGGAGGTTTGACAAGAGGATGGAGTTTCATGTAAATGCTAGAAAGGGCGACGCGGTTTTATTCTTGGGGAGCCTTTACCATGCTGCAAGTGCCAATCATACCCTAGAAGATAGAATTGCGGGATATTTCTTTATGTCACAGGGCTACTTAAAACAAGAGGAGAATCTTCACTTCGGAATGGACCCTAAAGTCTTCAAAGATATGTCACTGGATACTTTGCAACTCTTGGGATTGAGAACTAGTGAGCCGTATTGTGGCCACATAGATTACAAAAGTCCAGGACATCTTGCGAACCCTAGCTTGTTTAAAAACGAAGTTGAAAAAGGATATTACGGTGAGACAATCAAGATTAATTATGATGATAAAAAATGAAAAGTGTCATTTCTACCACTAATAAATGCGTCGTTTCTATATATCAAAGTGAGAAAATAAAAATAATGTGATTCTTTAATTCTTTAATTCTTTAATTCTTTCGATTTTTTTTTTTTTTTTTTTTTTTTTTCAGTTTTCCTCTACTTCCTCTATCTTACTTTTGACATTTCCTTCATTGTAAGCAGTCACTGTCTAATAAACTTTTAACGACAGCGAAAACCTTGATAAGCTTTTTCTTATACGCTATCGCCATATTTATTAAATCACCACGTTTTTTCATGATATATTGTAGTTCATATGCTACAAAAAAAAGAAGGAAGGGAAAGAAAGGCAAGAGTGAAAAGGTAATAGAAAACAAAACACATCCCTAAACGAAGCCGCATAATCTTGGCGTTCACACGTGGGTTTAAAAAAGGGGAAATATATGGTTTCGGACCCTGTTTACCGGAGAGATCCCATATTCCGCACGTCCCATTACCAAATTGGTCATCTCACTAGGTCTGTTATACCCGTTTGGGCATGAGCATAAACAGCGTCGAATTGTCAAGTAAAACGTATATAAGCTCTGAAAATTTCGAAAACTTTAGGCTCAGTTTGACCATGGTCCTGAAATAGGAGTTTGAAAGAGCAGCAGCAAATAGAGCAAGAACATCCTCAAGAATATCAATGTTCAAGTCAGCCGTTTATTCAATTTTAGCCGCTTCTTTGGTTAATGCAGGCACCATACCTCTCGGAAAACTATCTGACATTGATAAGATCGGAACACAAAAGGAAATTTTCCCATTCTTGGGTGGTTCCGGGCCATACTACTCTTTCCCTGGTGATTATGGTATTTCTCGTGAATTGCCGGAAAGTTGTGAAATGAAACAAGTGCAAATGGTTGGTAGACACGGTGAAAGATACCCCACCGTCAGCAAAGCTAAGAGTATCATGACAACATGGTACAAGTTGAGTAACTATACTGGTGAGTTCAACGGAGCATTGTCTTTCTTGAACGATGACTACGAATTTTTCATTCGCAACACCAATAACTTAGAAATGGAAACCACGCTTGCCAATTCGGTCGACGTTTTGAACCCATATACTGGGGAGATGAATGCTAAAAGACATGCCCGTGATTTCTTGGCGCAATATGGCTACATGGTCGAAAATCAAACCAGTTTTGCCGTTTTTACCTCTAACTCGAACAGATGCCATGACACCGCCCAGTATTTCATTGACGGTTTAGGTGACCAATTCAACATCTCCTTGCAAACCATCAGTGAAGCCGAGTCTGCTGGTGCCAATACTCTGAGTGCCCATCATTCGTGTCCTGCTTGGGACGATGATGTCAACGATGACATTTTGGAAGAATACGATACCAAATATTTGAGTGGTATTGCCAAGAGATTAAATAAGGAAAACAAGGGCTTGAACCTGACTTCAAGCGACGCAAATACCTTTTTTGCATGGTGTGCATATGAATTGAACGCTAGAGGTTACAGTGACATCTGCAGCATCTTTACCAAAGATGAATTGGTCCGTTTCTCCTACGGCCAAGACTTGGAAACTTATTATCAAACGGGACCAGGTTATGACGTTGTTAGATCCGTCGGTGCCAACTTGTTCAATGCTTCAGTGAAACTACTGAAAGAAAGTGAGGTCCAGGACCAAAAGGTTTGGTTGAGTTTCACCCACGATACCGATATTTTGAACTATTTGACTACTATTGGCATTATCGATGACAAAAATAACCTGACCGCCGAATACGTTCCATTCATGGGCAACACTTTCCACAGATCCTGGTACGTTCCGCAAGGTGCTCGTGTTTACACTGAAAAGTTCCAGTGTTCCAATGACACCTATGTTAGATACGTCATCAACGATGCTGTCGTTCCAATTGAAACCTGTTCCACTGGCCCAGGGTTCTCTTGTGAAATAAACGACTTCTACGACTATGCTGAAAAGAGAGTAGCTGGTACTGATTTCCTAAAGGTCTGTAACGTCAGCAGCGTCAGTAACTCTACTGAATTGACCTTTTTCTGGGACTGGAATACCAAGCAGTACAACGACACTTTATTAAAACAATAAATAGATAATACGATTATGTAATTTTAGAAACTAATTATGAATACCGATTTTTTCCTTCACTTTTGCTGGCGAGAAATACGAAATTGCAATAACGATCACAGTCCAAAGAGTTTAAGCACGAAGGCACACTACGTGATTACTCAATCATTCTTTAGCAAAACAAAGACAGTAAGAGTATACGTGTAAGAAATAAGAAACGCAATCATTTAGTGAAATAAACACAACATGCCGTTTACATGAGATGGTACAACGTTTTAATATAGTGTCAGGGCAAGTACATGATAATATCGTTTCAAGATGATGCTAGAGTAAAAGTATGAAGTGAAAGAAAAGGGCAATTGGTTGACAGATCGGATGTTGTAGGATGATATAGTGGCACATGATCTATAGATGATCGGTTGACCACAGTATTATATAATAACATCCGTATGAGTATATATCCTACCATGTCTGTTCTCTACATTGCTTTTCATTCAAAATTATTGGTTTTCCTAACCGCCGCTCAGGCACGACGCGCATTTCTTTTCCTCGAAGAAAGCGGAAAAAAAAAAATAAAAAAAAAAAAAAAAAAAAAAAGTATAAATAGTGGAGTCTTTTCCCATTTAACATTTAGAAAAAAATTCGACTGGAAATTTTTTGCTGAACATTTAACCGGAGAACCTTGGTGGCTTTTTCTCAGTTTCGTGGGCTTATACATTTTACCTAGTATGCTGGGAACTTTTTTTCCTGTATTCTATTCTATTTCTTGCCTTACTTTTCTTATTATTTTTTTATTCGTTTATAACAAACTAAAAGAAGTAACTATTTTCAGTTTCAATTGATAACAACCCAAATACGTAAAAGCAATGGCCGCTATTAAAGACTACGAGACCGCACTGCAATTTTCCAAGAGCCTTCCAAGACTGGATGGTTTGTCTGTGCAGGAATTGATGGACTCGAAGATCAGAGGTGGGTTGACTTATAACGATTTTTTGATCTTACCAGGTTTAGTCGATTTTGCGTCCTCTGAAGTTAGCCTACAGACTAAGCTGACCAGGAATATCACTTTAAACATTCCATTGGTTTCCTCTCCAATGGACACTGTGACAGAATCGGAAATGGCCATCTTTATGGCTCTGTCGGGTGGTATCGGTTTCATTCACCATAACTGTACGCCCGAGGACCAAGCTGACATGGTCAGAAGGGTCAAGAACTATGAAAATGGGTTTATTAACAACCCTATTGTGATTTCTCCAACAACCACCGTTGGTGAAGCTAAGAGCATGAAGAAAAAGTATGGATTTGCAGGCTTCCCTGTCACGGAAGATGGCAAGAGAAATGCAAAGTTGGTGGGAGTCATCACTTCTCGTGATATACAGTTCGTTGAGGACGACTCCTTACTCGTTCAGGATGTCATGACCAAGAACCCTGTTACCGGTGCACAAGGTATCACGTTATCGGAAGGTAACGAGATTTTAAAGAAAATCAAAAAGGGTAGGCTATTGATTGTTGATGAAAAGGGTAACTTAGTTTCTATGCTTTCCAGAACTGATTTAATGAAGAATCAAAACTACCCATTAGCGTCCAAATCTGCCAACACCAAGCAATTGCTATGTGGTGCTTCCATTGGTACTATGGACGCTGATAAAGAAAGACTAAGATTATTGGTCAAAGCCGGCTTGGATGTCGTCATCTTGGATTCATCCCAAGGCAACTCTATTTTCCAATTGAACATGCTCAAGTGGGTCAAAGAGAGTTTCGCAGGTCTGGAAGTCATCGCTGGTAACGTTGTGACCAGGGAACAAGCTGCCAATTTGATTGCTGCCGGTGCGGATGGTTTGAGAATCGGTATGGGAACTGGCTCTATTTGTATCACTCAAGAAGTTATGGCTTGTGGTAGGCCACAAGGTACAGCGGTCTACAACGTGTGTGAATTTGCTAACCAGTTCGGTGTTCCATGTATGGCTGATGGTGGTGTTCAAAACATCGGTCACATTACCAAGGCGTTGGCTCTTGGATCTTCTACTGTTATGATGGGTGGTATGTTGGCTGGTACTACGGAATCACCAGGTGAGTATTTCTATCAAGATGGTAAAAGATTGAAGGCGTACCGTGGTATGGGTTCCATTGACGCCATGCAAAAGACTGGTACTAAAGGGAATGCATCTACGTCTCGTTACTTTTCAGAATTTGACAGCGTTTTGGTTGCACAGGGTGTCTCCGGCGCTGTCGTTGACAAAGGATCCATTAAGAAATTTATTCCGTACTTGTACAATGGATTACAACATTCTTGCCAAGACATTGGCTGTAGGTCGTTAACTGTATTAAAGAAGAATGTCCAGAGCGGTAAAGTTAGATTTGAATTCAGAACGGCTTCTGCTCAACTAGAAGGTGGTGTTAATAACTTACATTCTTACGAAAAGCGTTTACATAACTGAATGTTCGAATGGGGTGATATGTTATGTTAGTATATAGTGTGTTTATACCTTCTTATTGATAAATAGTATATTTTTATGTTTAGGTGATTTTAGTTGTGATTATTTGGTGGTATTTATATTAATATATATAAAATGGGTAGTGGATATTTGTATAAAAACGTTATAAAACACGAAGTTGAGAGTATTTATATGATAACTGAGGTTGTGTGATCAGTTATAGATATTAAAATGTGGATAATCGTGGGTGTTATGGGTAAATGGCACAGGGTATAAACCGCTGAGGCAAGTGCCGTGTATGGTGATGTGGTGATGTATATGGTAGTGATCGAGTGAGAGATGGATGGCCTTGGTGTAGAGTATTATGGCGGGTAAGTTGGGGTGATGTGTTCTATAGCGTCCGTGTGCATATGCGATATCGTTAAATAAATAGAAGGTGAGTATGGTAGATCTAGGTATGTGGTAGTGATAGTTGGAGGTGGTGTTGTTTGGGGATGTGGAAGGTATAATGGAGAGGTTGATAGTGTGGCAGGGTAAGTTACTTCTTGTATTGTTTACGTTTGGTTTGTTTACGTTTGATTTGTTTACGTTTGATTTGTTTACGTTTGATTTGTTTACATGTGTGTTGACGTAGTGAATTACGATCTAGCTTATATGTCATAATGTTGTAAGTTTATTGGACCTTTCTATATGTTATGTAAATGTAAGAATTACATAGGTACTACTCTTGTACACAGAAACTATGGTTTCTTAAGTACTGTCGGATCGGAGGTTTGCTGCTCTATGTTTTCCTTGTCTAAAACATTACTGAAACAATTCTGAAACAGTACTGAAACATTACCCATATCATGCTTTTGGGTTATCACATTCAACATCCCCCCATAACTGAATACGCATGAGAGTGGTTATTTTGCAGTTTCTGGTTCCCTCACCATGACAGCCCTATGTGCTTTGAATGATTCTGCTGGAAGGATTTTTGTAAATATGTCAGCAACTTGTCTCTTTGTAATAACATGCTCTATGGTAATTATGCCTGCTGCCACTGCACTTCTTAGCTTGTGATATCTCAAGGCAATGTGTTTTGTTCTCGTGTGAAATACAGGATGTTTAGATAGTTTTATAGCAGGTTCATTATCTACGTATAATGTTGATGAGATAAGTGGCTGGCCTAAGTGTTCAAACAAGTTTTGAATCCATTCTATCTCCATGACAGTTTCACTTGCAGTAATGTATTCTGCCTCAGTAGATGATACAGGAATCACACCCTTGAGTTTCTTTGATGACCACGTAACTGGAGCACCAGCAAGTAGAGTCACGTACCCCCCAGTAGAGTGTGGGAGATCGTGAATTGCTCCATGAGATGCATCACAATATACAGTTAGTGCCAACAGAGATCCAGAACGATACTTGAGACACATACTTCTGGTGGTATATAGGTACCGTAGAACTCGTCGAGCAGACTCCAAATGGATTGCGCGAGGTTCGCGAAGAAACCTGGAGAGTAGTGAGACCGGATAAGATATGTCAGGACGACCAGTATTTGCACAAAAGAGAAGCTGTCCAACTATGCTCTGATAAGGAGTGATGTCCTTTAGGTGCGGGGAAGTTGTTTCGAAAAGAGGCTTTGAGTCACAGAGCGGAGTCTGTGTAGGCTTACATATGTTTATTTCGCTTTCAGATGCAGCTTTAGCAATATAGTCTTGAAGTGAGAGAGTGATGTCTCCATTTGAAAATTGATTAATGTTAAGACCGAGGAATTTGTCAACTTTACCTAGATCCTTCATTGAGTATAACTTCGTTAGTTTCTGCTTAACCCTGTCATATATTTTCGGAGAGGGAGCAGCAACAAGTAAGTCGTCTACGTATAGGGCAATGTAGATGGGACCATCAGATGTGGAACGAAAGTATAAGCCATGTTCGCCTTCATGTCGACGAAAACCAATCTTTTGAAGAGTATTGTTGATATGTTCGTTCCATAGTAATGGGGCTTGCTTGAGTCCATACATACCGCCGTATAGTTCCCATACATAGTCGGGATTACTTTCATTAATAAATCCGGGTGGTTGTTTTACGTATACCGGCTCATTCATTTTTGAGTTTAGAAACGCGGTGTCAACGTCCATCTGATATACTATTAGTTTGAGGCAGCTAGCAAGGGCCAGAAATAATCTAACAGAGTCATATCGAATGACTGGTGCAAAAGTTTCTTGATAGTCAATACCAGCCTTTTGAGTATGTCCTTGGGCGACAAGGCGAGCTTTGTACGTCCCGGAGTCTTTTATTGTGAATACCCAGCGCGATCCAAGAGCTCTTCTTTGCTTTGGAAGAGACACCAATTTGTACGTATTGTGATCTTTGAACGCGGAAAGTTCCTTGAGGCATGCGTTGTGCCATTCTTGAAAGTCAGGCCTTCCCATTGCTTGGGCATAGGTTTTCGGGTTTCCTTTTTTTGTGCTATGGATAATAGCGGTTAGAGCCGCGTTAAATGAGGTATTTGGAGGCGATGAATCCAACGATGGAGGAGATTCGATTGAATTCTCTTCAGTAACTAGCCTGGTTACAGCAGGAGTGAGGTCAGTATCACCCACATCTTGTGAGTCGCTGATATATGTTCCATCGTGAACGGATAGATACCTCTGGTCAGGTATCGGCATTGCGCCTACTGGAAACCAATCAGTAAGAGAATTAGCTTGATTAGTTCTGGCGGAATTGTTCTTCGCTTCCTGAAGAGCCATGCTTGAAAGTCTTTCGATGGACACTTCTTCACCAGTACTGGCAACATGCAGCGTGTCAATGTTGTTTGAGTCTAGAGTTCGTAGCACGGTTGGAAGTCTATTTGTCCTTGCTACAGTATCATTTGTATTGGACACCGTCTTTCTTTGCTTGGCACTTCTAACTTCAGGTAAGTTGTCACTCGATATTACGTTTGGACGTGATATATCATATATTTCTATTTCGCGGGATCGCGTTGGTTTCTTATTAGTTCTTTTAACACGTCTAGTTCTATTTCGGCATGTCGGAATATATTCTGAATCGGATGATTTTGGAATTTCTCGATAAGTTAGTGCCGCTGGAACTCTTTCAGGAGTTTTCTCCATAGAAGAATTAGTTTCGTCTTCGGTAGACACGGTTGGTAAGGATTCAAAGTTAGAATGTTGTATCCTTGTTGGTGGACATCCGGAGTTTGGTAAGTTGTCTTGGTTACACTCAGGGATAGGTTTTTCCATTTCGATTTCCATTGAAATATCCTCATCATCATCAGAGGAAGAGATGTTACTGGTATTAGGTTTATGTGCTGGTTGATTTACATTTTTGGGAACAGTTATTGGCAAATTTGCCAAGTCAGATCCGTCGTTCTTTGGAGCAGAGACGGTTGACCCTGTTTCAGGATATTTGGACACCCCCCCAATAGCGGAAGTGGCAAAGTCGTGAGAGACGTGAACTGCCTCTGTATCAGCAAGAGGAAACATGTGTTCGTCAAATCGAACTTGACTGCTCACAAAGATGCGGCCAGTTTCGGGATGATAAATCCTGTATCCTCGATGGTTAGAGTCATAGCCAACCATAACACCAGATATGACAGTTGGGGCAAGTTTGCCGTCTCGAAGACTAGGTTGTAAGGTTGCGTATGCTGTACATCCAAAAATTCGAAGATGTGCGATACCGAAATCTTTTGCGGGGATGTTGAACCACCGGCAGTATGGGATACTGTTATTTTTGGACACTACAGGGGACCTATTGATTAAATAGACTGCGCAAGAAACAGCTTCAGACCACAAGGACGGAGGAACACGCCCCCCGATAAGGAGACAACGAGTGCGTTCTTCGATGGTACGATGTGCACGTTCAACAGCACCATTTTGATAACTATGATATGGAATAGTTAACTGATGCTCTATTCCTTTAGATTTAAAAAACGCATGAAGATTTTTATTTACGAATTCTGTACCATTGTCTGTACGAACAGATCCGACTTTGAATCCACCCCGGGAGCTAAAGTATTGTTCGGTTTCGTTGATCCATTCCATGAATTTTATCGGAGCGTCTGCTTTGGATTTTAAATGTATTACAGAGTAGTAGCGACTATAGGCATCACGGATAGTAAGAAAATATTTATTTGACTGAAACTCTTGGTAGCGAAACCCACCACAGAGATCAGCCTGTACCATTTGAAGAGGTTGGGTATATTTTTTGAGCGAGACTTTACCCTTTTTGATGATTCCTTTTGCTAGTGAGCAGGTAGGACAAATAGTGTATTCAGCCGTCTTAAATTTTGGAAAACGCAGAGTTCTAGCCAAGGAATTGTAAATATCTGCTCCGGGATGGCCCATACGAGCATGCCATTTTACCGGGAGAGCAGTGGGAGAAATGTGTTGCGACAACATTTTATCTGCAACGGTATGAAACGCTGCGGAAGTTATCATTTTAGATGAATCCAATGTTTTAGAGCAGAAGTAATTTTGCGAAGAGAAGGTAGTTACGGGCGTAAGATCATCGAAAATGTACAGATAATTGTTTAACTTCCCAGCCGTAGAAATCACGTCATCAGGTGATTTCACAGTGACACCCTCTTTTGTGAACGTAACAGAAGAGTTGGATTTAGCACATAGTTTCCAAATGGATATTAGGTTGACTGGTAAATCAGGGACGTAGGATACGTCATTTAATTGAACAGTGCCGATGTTTACAGTCCCGGAGCCCATGATGGGTATGGAACCGCCGACTCCTCTGACAAAGTCTTTCTTAGAGGATCTAGTAAATGATGAGAACATAGAACGGTCGTGGCACATGTGTGAAGTACATCCTGTGTCAAAAATCCAATCTGAGGATTTGGTAGCTGGGACGGTCGAAGATAACATACAGAGCCAGGACTTTGGTGTTATCTGTCCTGCTGTTTGGCCTTGCGTTTCATAGTCAGGAATCGCAACACTAGCAGATGAAGATCTATTCGTCTTGTCATTAGGATATAATTTAAAGATTCTGGCTTCTGGTATTCTTCTTTTAAGCAGAGAACAGTTGCTTAAGCGATGATCAGCCCCACAAATCATACATCCCTTATTTCCTTTCTTTTGATAGCTTCTTCTGTCTTGTGCAACCAATGCATCTGAGACTGAAGATAATGAATTCGATGACGCCTTTAATTTACAGAATCTAATGACTTGTGACAGCTGAAGAGCTTTAGAGTCACCGAATTTCTCGTGGAATGATTCCTTTAACTCGGGTAAGAAGGTCATTAATAGCAACGCGATATTGGTATCGCGTCTTTTCTTTTTGTCCTGTTCTTCGCTATTGTCTTCAAGCATTGTGAATAGGGTTTTCAAAAAGGAAGCGATTTCATCTACAGGCTTGGAGGATATATTTGGTAAGTCCTCTATAAGAGTAAGCCTGGATCCAATAGTGACTTCATTATAGTTTTCTTCGAAGTGCGAGAAAATATCATAAGCAGAGACCCTTCCAAGTGAATCATCACATATCCAGTTCATTTCACATGCAGCTTCACCCACGATAGTTTTCTTGTAGAGCTTTACCAGGAAACTGTTAAATACGGTTTTGACAAAGCTTTCATCATTCGCGCTGAGATTGTAATCCCTTTTCATTGATTGGATATCTCCGGTATGAACGAATTCGTTCATATATTCGTTAGCATATTCAGCAGCGGTCTCGATACCGTACAGCCACTGTTTATAATTGTTGGGATTAGATAGATTAATTATGGTCTCTGAAGCATTGCTCTCAGGGCTCATAACCTGTTGACGTAGTGAATTACGATCTAGCTTATATGTCATAATGTTGTAAGTTTATTGGACCTTTCTATATGTTATGTAAATGTAAGAATTACATAGGTACTACTCTTGTACACAGAAACTATGGTTTCTTAAGTACTGTCGGATCGGAGGTTTGCTGCTCTATGTTTTCCTTGTCTAAAACATTACTGAAACAATTCTGAAACAGTACTGAAACATTACCCATATCATGCTTTTGGGTTATCACATTCAACAATGTGGTATGTAGTGTTATAGTAAGGACGACATGGTAGATGGGGGAATGTAGATGGATGGTAGGGTAAGTGGTAGTGAGAGTTGGATAGGAGATATTGGGAAGGGGGTAGATGGTGGTTCGGGTGTGGAGATGAATAGTCGGATGATAGATGGTGGTGGTTAGGAGTGGTGGTGGGAGAATGGGGCAGGGCATGGGGTGGTGAGGTAAGTGCCGTGGATTATGATGTGGGAGAGGTAGGGTAAGAGGAGGGTAAGATGAGAGGAGATAGAGGAGGGTAAGATGAGATGGGTATAGGAAGGGATGGAGTTAGGGTTAGGGTTAGGGTAGTGTTAGGGTTAGTGTTAGTGTTAGGGTGTGGGTGTGGGTGTGGGTGTGGGGTGTGTGGGTGTGGGTGTGGGTGTGGGTGTGGGTGTGTGTGTGGGTGTG